>NC_057795.1:306658009-306958009 GCF_018294505.1 Triticum aestivum | reverse complement strand
AAGGCCAATGTAGTAGCAGATGCGTTGAGCCACAAGAGTTATGTTAACATGCTCATGACCGGAGGATTACCTAAGGAGTTAGCAGATGATCTTCGAGAGTTATGTTTGGAGATAGTTCCGAGAGGTTATGTAGCAGCATTGGAAATTCAGTCCACTTTGATGGGTAAGATTAGAGAAGCCCAGAAGACTGGCAAGGAGATTGCCGAGATAAAGGAAAGGATGAGCAAAGGAAAGGCTAAAGGATTTCATGAGGATGAGCATGACACTTTATGGTTTGAGGATCGCGTATATGTGCCTAATGACCCCGACATTAGGAAGTTGATTCTGCAGGAGGCCCATGATTCGCCATATTCAATTCACCCAGGAAACACTAAGATGTATTTGGTTTGAAGGAAAATTTCTGGTGGACAGGAATGAAGAAGGATATTGCCGAGTATGTAGCAGTATGTGATGTTTGTCAGAGAGTTAAAGGCGGAGCATCAGAAGCCAGCTGGATTGCTACAGCCATTGCCAATACCCGAATGGAAGTGGGATAAACTTGGCATGGATTTTATCACTGGATTGCCCAGGGTTCGTTCAGGCCATGACTCTATCTGGGTTGTAGTTGATCGTTTGATGAAAGTAGCTCATTTCATCCTAGTGAAGACCACCTATACGAGTGCTAAGTTGGCAAAGATATACATGACCAGGATCGTATGTCTGCATGGAGTTCCGAGGACCATTGTATCAGATAGAGGAACCCAGTTTACTATGAAGTTTTGGAATCAGTTGCATGAAACTTTGGGTACTAGGCTAGAGTTCAGTACAGCCTTTCATCCATAGACAGATGGACATACCGAGAGAGTCAATCAGATTCTGAAGGACATGTTGAGAGCTTGTGCGCTATATTATGGATCTAGTTGGGACGACAATTTGCTGTATGCAGAGTCCTCTTATAACAACAGTTATCAAGCTAGTTTGAAGATGGCCCCTTTCGAAGCCTTGTACGAAAGGAGGTGCAGGACACCGTTGTCGTGGGATGGAGTTGGAGATCGATAGTTGTTCGAACCAGATTTAATCAAAGACTCGAAAGAGAAGGTTAAGTTGATTCGCGACACACTCAAGGTAGCCCAGTCTAGGTAGAAGAGTTATGCGCATTCTAAACGCAAGGAGATAGTTTAAAAGTCGGAGACAGAGTATATCTTCGTGTGTCCCCACTTCGAGGAGTAAAGCGTTTTGGAGTTAAGGGAAAGCTAGCACCACGTTTTGTGGGACCATACCAAGTTTTGGAACGCATGGGAGAAGTTGCCTACAAGCTGGAATTGCCAGAAGGATTGTCAGGAGTTCACAATGTGTTTCACGTTTCCTAGTTGAAGAAGTGCCATGCAGAGATGGCCGATATTCCTCTGAGAGATACCATGCCACTGGAAGCAATTCAGTTAGCAAGTGATTCGACTTATGAGGAGAAGCCAGTCAAGATTCTCGAGTTTTCCAGTCGAGTTACCCGCAGCAAGGTCATCAAGTTTTGCAAAGTTCAGTGGAGCCACCATACCGAGGAGGAAGCCACCTGGGAGCGAGAAGAAGACCTTCGTAGAGACCACCCAAACCTTTTTGCTGACCAACCCGAATCTCGAGGGTGAGATTCATCTTAAGGGGGGTAGGTTTGTAACATCCCAATTTTCAATTTGGTTGTTATACATAGATCATCATATGCATATCATGTTTATTCTTGTATTTTGGTTGAGATCCTAGAAATCTTAAGCAACTCAAGGACCCAAGGAGAGAGTTGGAGCTTTCACAAATTTCATATTTGAATTTTATTCAAATTTGAAGAAAAGGATCAATTTGATTTTAATATTTTTTTCTCTCCAATTATTTCCAATATTAGAATAATTGAGAGAAGATAATATGACTTCTTCAAATTAAGAGAAATATTGGAGAAAGAATTTTAAAATCAAATTATGATTTTTCTGGTATTTTATTTGCTATTTTTAACTAGAAAATATGCATTTTTTAAAATTGCATTTTTAGGCCAGAAAGATGTTCACTTTGTTCTAAATATTTTATTTAGACGGTGAAAATTGTTTTTGGCATTTTTTAGAACTTTTTTTATTTATTAGGATTTTCTCTTCGGGCGTAATTTATTTAAAAAAACGTTTCGCCCGACTAGGCCAAAGGCCCAGCCGAGCCGGCCCGCGCGCCGCCGCATCGACATCGCCGAGCTCGGGGATTCCGAGCCGGACTCCCGTCGCCGCCGTGCCCCCTCCTCCAAGTTGCCCCCCCCCCTTTATAAGCAGCTCGGGGCCCCCCTGGGACCGCAAGCCGAAGCCGCCGCTGCCACCTTCGCCTCCCACCGCCGCTGCCGAAGCCGCCACCGCCCGCTCGCCGCGCCGCTACCGCTGCTTCGCCGCCGTGCGCCGCCGCCGCCCCGCCACCACCACTCCGCCGCCCCACCCCGCAGCCTCGCCGCCCCATATTGCCACCCCGCCGCCGGATGCCGCCGCCGCCGTTGATCCCGCGTTGACCGGTAAAACCGATGCCCCGGTTTTTTTCTGTTAACCGTGGTTCGTTTTTTTTTTGTTTTATTATTTACCGGATGATCATCCCATCATTCGTTTTAACGTACGTTATTCGCCGGTTTAGTTCAGACGGCGAACGTTCGTTTGTTAGTCTTTTATTTTTAGTTTATTTTCACCTAGGGACTTATCCGCGATTATTTTTATCGCGATTCAGCCCCTCATCTTTAAACTAGTATAAATTTTTACTCGTCTATCCAAATTAGATGAAACCAGCGCCAAAATCTTTGTCTCAAAGCCCTCTTTCCAGTTAACCAACTTGAACATGATTTTGGTATGGTAAAATTTGACTTTACTCCAGATTAGTAAACGATCTTGTTTCGTTCGTATTTTGAGTTTCGTTGCTCCGTTTGAGTTGAATCTTTTTGCGAATTGTAGCTAATCACATGTACCTACTGTTAAGATCTAATTCACATTTTAATATTGTTGTTAGGTTTTGACTCTTGTTAGTTTAAGCTGTTTGCTTGTTTCGTGTTTGATTTGGATCTTTTCTCGGTTCTTCTCGTGTTTCGTTTGAGTGATTGCTTATGTATGCTAATGTTTGTCTATGCTAGATTACCCGAAGTGTGAAGCTTGTTACTACGAATCACTAGAGTTTGCATATCGTCAGTAAGGCAAGTTACACTTTGATCATACTCTTTTATACCCAGTATTTTCTATGCATTAGTTCTGCCCCACAAATATTTGCATTGGTAGGATTGGGAACATGTGGTTTTGGTTGTAGTGCTTGAGGTAGGAACCTAATACCTTTTGATCACCCCGGGAATATACGTTATGCTTAATATTGCTTAGCCATGCTCGTAGATAGGGATTGGATCGTGATTCACACATGGAAGTTTGAGAGTTATTTTAATCATGGATAACATTAAGGTGGCAACTTTAATATACATCTGGGTGGATTGGTTGAGGCACCTGGGGAACCCAGTGTTGCCTGTTTTTCGAAATCCCGGGGTTACCGTGTGATTATCCTATGGAATGCCACCCAGGCTCAAAGGGATCATAAGATTATTCATGCTAGAAACTTCCGTGTGCAGCCACAAGCCATTATGGGCTCTGGCATAGTTGAGTAAGTTGCGCGAGCTCTTGAAGAGGTAGACTAGCAGATGTAGAGGGATGTACGTGGTACTGTCTATCCGAAGTAGAGAGTTAATGCTTCAGAAAGGCTATGTCTCGATCATTCAATCATGGATGTGGTCGAGTCTTGTGGGGAAAAGTGCGTAAACCTCTGTAGAGTGTATAAATTAATCATGGTTAGTCATGTCCCCGGTTATGGACATCTTGAGTATCTAGTACTTGAATCTATTGATGTGATCTCATCACTTTTCTCTAATTAATTATGATGATGGGTCAATGATGATACTTTTAATTGGGATTTGAGTTGGGGTTACCTTCTCGAATAATGGGCAACATGGGAGTAGTTAAATAAATTTATTCCTTTGTTGTAGGGAAAAACTAGCTTTATGCAAAACTATGAAACTTACATCCTCCACCAGCCAAATATTGCATGTAGATATAGTTCTTGCATTACCATTGCTTTAGAGTGTAACTTCGCTAGCATATTCCATGTGCTGGCCCGTTTCGGGCTGCAACATCTTATGTTGCAGACTACTCAGACAACGAATAAGGTGCGATAGGTCGTTGTTTTGCACTCAGCTATGCCGTTGGAGTTGATGGACTCATTTACCTTCGAAGCTTCCGCAATTATCTAGTTTAGATGGCCTTCAGCCATGATTTATTTATGTAATCATACTCTTTATGAGGACTCGATGTAATAAGTGTTTGATTGAAACTCTGTTATAATTCATCCAGTACTGTGCGTGTTAGGATTATCGATCCAGGGATGACACTGATGCACAGAGACTTGACCGTTTGAGGTCTAGTCGCTACATCAAGTCTTGGGTGAGATGACGATGGGAAGATAATAAGGAGCAGCAAGCGCCCAAGATTGGGGATTCCCAAGACACCCAAAGTTATATTTGAGGAAGACTTAAGCGTCTAAGCTTGGCGATGCCTCGGATGGCATCCCCTCTTTTGTCTTTAATCTATCGGTAACTTCACTTGGAGCTTTTTTTTATTCGTCACATGATATGTGTTTTTCTTGGAGTGTCTTTGCTTTTATTTTAGTTTTGTGTTGACCTTCAAAATCATCCTTTCCTGGACCACCTATTATGAGAGCACACATTCATCGTCAATTTATAGAATGGTCATTTGTTCTTCACTTATATCTTTTGAGTAGAGATAATTGCTCATGTACTTCACTTATATTTGTTTGAGCAGACACTGGTACCGTAAGGTGCTATACAAACTATTTCTAACCCCATTCCACGACGGCATTTGGAACCGTCGCCAAGTGAGTGTGCGCGATAGGGGGGCCCTTCCCACATGACCCAGATACCGGCGGGGATGGGCGAGCGGCTAATGGCAATCGCCATAGAATAAATGTATGAGAAGCCACCCCAGTTCCACACGTTACATCTCAACGTTACATTTCTGATCAGAGAGACATCCCAAACGATTACGCCGCTATAGTCGTGTGAAAAAGGTGGACATCAACATTTAATCTGCCGATATGTTTGTGATAGGTACGTTATAGCACACGGTTCAAGAATATAAAATGTGTGTGGTGCCTCTACTAACGCCAACGTGTCCATTTTCATAACTGTGTGTGATTGGTATTCCTATCACACACGCACACTGGTTTGAAACATTTGTCGTATTACCATGAATCGCACATGCATATGAGACGGAATCGTGTGTGCGTCCGTCGGGCATCGCACACGTTTCACGTGAAAGAACCGTTTGTTCTCTTTTTTCATTGCACACAGTGTTTTCTTTCTAACCGTGTGCCTATTATTTTATTCGCTCCTGTATATTTTTATTTTTGGCTGTTATTTATTATTCGAATTGGAAATTTTGAAATATGAAACGTGCAATTCAAATTCTCAGCACAATGGTTCAACAACGAATCCATAAATAAAATTGTCAGTACAATATGTTCAGTAATTATAGGATTAGATAGCAATTAACTATGATGAACCACAATATTTACATGCGGTAAAGGTGAAGAGACAAGTGTAAATCATTTTGACTGTCGATGGTGTTGAAGAAGCGGAATGCCTATAATGTGCCTTCCTGCATGCCATAGGCACGAACAACTTTTGTCCAACCCCTTGGCGATCCCCCTCCCATCCTTCACCGCCTTCAGGAAGACTTCTAGAGCATTATCATGGTAGCATGAATTATATACTTTAACCTTAGTCGCCTCCACTCCGTTCATGTAGTTTGCAAGGTAATTATCAGTAAATAGCTTCGGAAACCATTGAAAAGAGAAAGCTATCAGATCATGAGGTCTAATAGAGTAATTTGTTGTGGGCAGGGAAAAAAGGCAACACATTACTTACCATCCTAAAGTTCACTGTTGTCTTGGACAAAGTGTAAATAAAGAGCTTAATTCCCATCACCCCTTTCTTTCGCCTAACAATCTTTCTTAGTTTCCTCATTAACGCTTGTTCATGAATATCTCATTGCCCCATACGCAAAAGGGATCGAAGCATGGATCAGTACCGCTCATATATGTACCTACAAGCAACCAGTAAATGTTAGAAGCTAAATTGAGATTGCACAAATGATGTAAAATACAACTACCTACATTCCTAAGTACAAGTATTTTTTAGAGATTTCAATATGAACTACATACAGATGTATATAGAATTATAGATATAGTTTAGATTAGAATCTAGATTCACTCATTTTGCTCCTTATGTAGTCTATATTGCATACAAGGTTAGATCTGATCTTACCAACAGCGAGTTCCACTGGAAGAAGTGTTGGTGAAGATCATCTTGAAGGCCCTCGAATCGTCCCACGAACAATTCCCTCGAACAAGAATCGAACGCATGACTCATCTATGGATTGCACACGTACAACACCTTTGATCAAGCAGGGTTTCACCATCCAGAGCTAAGCCATGCTGGAGTAGAATTAGAGGGAGGAGCAGCCCTTCGAGGAGGGGATCAACTATCTGGAGAACGAGACAGAGAAGGGGGCAGTACTTGCACCTGAAGAGGTGTGCCTTTGGAGGGGTTGTCCCCTCTCATATATATAGGCTCGGAGCCGTGCCCCCCACCCAAAAAAACACCATAGGGGGTGGTGGCCCCTCCCTCGAACTTTCCCCTCAAGCCAAGGGCGTGTGGTGGTCCCCTAACTTGTCCCTCAAGGCAAGCGGGGTGATGCGGCCCAAACCCTAGGGGGGCATCGGGCCCCCACCGCCTTGGCCCAATTTTCCCATGTGAGCTTCCCCACTTGGGCCAGCCAAGTGGGCAGCCCTATGGGCTCCTCCAGATCATTTTGGAGAGTTTTGGAATCTTCCAGAACTTTCCAGAACCATCTAGTGTGCTTTCTGGGCATTCCGAAACCTTTCTGGTTCTATGGCTTTACTCGATTTTATTCCAAAACCTCTAGTTCTCTCTCGAAACAATTTCTATTATCTCCAAAACTTTTCCGATGATATTCTCCAATACTCCTAACTCAACTACTACTCAACGGATTACAAGTATTGTAAGTGTGTGACCCTGCAGGTTCGGTGCAATATAGACATGAACAAAAATTCCTTTTGTTCAACGATCAACGACGAAACTGTGGACATCCATGTTGACTCCTATACTCACGCGAATGATATTCGAGTGAACCTTTGGTTATCATATGATATTCCTTTTGCTTCGTGATACTTTACAAAACCCGAGGTGAGATATGTCGATATCCTCTTGAGTCATTCTCATGCTCACTATACCGGTCTCCTCGTTAACGGTTTTGTTCCTTTCTCATTGTCATGTTCCGGCATCCCTATGAGCAAGTCACCTATGTCTGGCCAGATGATGATGGATGTCGTCACACCGATAGGGCCCTAAGAATATCTCTCCATCGTCGAATCCCACTCTTGAGCTATCTTGCCTCTTGTCACACTTTTCGGTGAACCTATATGTTCCGTTATGATCATCTTGTTATAAGTGATGTTGGAACAAACCCAAAGCACATTGTCCAGTATGAAGTGACTTGATGCTCTCGTGGTCTAAGGAAATGAGCATAGTTAACTCTCCATGTTATGAACTTTAGACATGTGACGATGACATCTCAAAGTATAACATACAAGTTGGGTCAATTCAATACGATGGTTCTTCTAATATCATACTCTCAAAGTTGTCTACATCCTTGTTACCGTTAACGTATGCCCATGATCAGGAAAACATAACCATCATGCAACACTTGAGCGAGTCCTAAAGTCGAGGCTAGGATCGGGTTTTACGGTCTATAACTCTGCGTGTGCTTATCAGTTTTCCTTTGAATCACATATTCAAGAATCATAGCAGTTGTAGCATAGACTAAAACATTTAATTATAAACTTGGAAATAAGTGATATAATTATTATTGCCTCTAGGTCATATTTCCAACAAGCGGCTTCCGACATCGAGATCAACATATGTTGCCCGTTCTTTGTCAGATTTCATGGCTAGAGCGGACCCTATGGAGACAACTCGGCGATCTTCCATGGATTTGCGCCATCAGGTCAGGATTTTTCAGGAAGATGGCAGTGGTGGCCACACTCAGGAAGGTGTCATCGGGGAGGGTGTCATCGGGCCGGACCTCGGCCCTTGCAAGCCTCCGTCCTAGATGGATGGCTTCAGACGGTGCATCGTTGTCGTGTGTGGCTGGGAGTTCTAATGGTGACCCTGCATGGCTACTCTGTAGACACGGATCTACCGGGTTGACACGTTGTCACTTGGTGTGCGGCCCCTCCCTGACATCTCCACGAGTGCCCCTTGCGCTGAAGGTGGGCTTTGCGTACGAATCGCATGCAGTGGCGAGGCTTGTTGGATCTGGCACCTTGCACAAAGCGATGGCTCAGGCTCATGGGGGAGGATGTGCGAGGAGCAGTCCACCTCCCCTCGCCGTTGTTCGTGAATGCTCCTGAGGCTGGCATTGGCTCGATTGTGGGCAAGAGCGGCTCCTGGTGGGCATTGGCAACTTGGCGGTGCATCAGGCAGCGACAACTGCTTGGCACTGCTACAGCTTGCACGACAACCATAAGTGATACAGTGTCATAGTGTTTGGAAGTAAGGCGATGGCGTCTCTTTCAACATCTTCTCCTTTGGCCGGTCGGTTCAATGTGAGCAGGCCAGTAGAGTGGTGGACGACGACTATGGTGGCAGACCAAGGTTGCATTTTTTTCTGGGTTAATTCAGAATCTTGCCCTATGGCCTGATCATGTAGCATCGACGTCCGTGCGTTGTTACCTTGTTGAAGGTATTGGTTCAAAGATTTATTTCGGGGTGATATCCTCGGTCTGACATCTGGTTAGGTTCGTCAATATCGACATGCGAGCGGCAATTCTCTTGAAGGCACTGTCTTGGAGCATTGTGTCCTTTTTCTACTAACAATGTCACCGTCGGTTCGGTCATTTGATTTCGAGATGCCGCGAAGCATGTCCAATGTGGATGCCCTCAAGTTTTTTTTTGGCTCTTTGTAAGCTGGATTTGGCATATCGATAATAATTAAATAATATATGGCTGTGTGCATCACCTGATGCAGAGGCCGGGAGTCTTTCCTTCTTTTTTTAAAAAAAATAACATGATTAAGAAAAAAGTGTAGTATCGTAGAGTAATGCCAGCGCAGTCCGTGCATGTGGCGGTTAAGCTAATTCCTGTACGACTGTGCATCCATAGTTAATCCCTTTGTCGCTTCGTACGTTTGTGTTGATAGAACAGTGCTTCGATTGATGCGTTTTTTTTTTTGCAAATTGCTTCGATTGATAATGTGCCCATGCTTCACATCACTCATTCATCATGTACCAATGCAAATATGCTTTATTTGTTGCTAGCTGCTGCTAACTACTTGCGCTGCTGTTGCCGGTGAAATTAACTGCATGTTGACTCATTAGAACATAATTCTGCTTGGTGGTCCCATGTACGAGCTATCCACAGCTGGGGGAATCCTATTTTCAGACAAAAATGGTTATTGTTGGCTCCCTGGAAAGAGCTGTAGACATAACTCTCCCTTGATTCGCAGCTCAATTCACTCACACAGGTCCAGATTATGTGAAATGGTTGAGTACAAGGAGATAGTTTGCTTATGATCGCTATCAAGCAAATAATGGCTCGCCAAACACTTTCTTTTTTTAATACAGTACTCCCTCTGTAAACTAATATAAGAGCGTTTAGATCACTAAAATAGTGATCTAAACGCTTTTATATTAGTTTACGGAGGGAGTAATTGTGAAGTTCCCTAAAAAAAATCTGACTATGTATATATATTTTGCCGATGTATAGCAGCTAACCGTCGTTGGTTGACCTACCCTGCAAAAAATTCATTGCACTTTGTTTGACATGAAGTTTCGCTCCCAGCAAGTCAAAGGCAATCAATTGTAAAGTACTATATATAGAACAAACGGCGGCAGCGTCCATGACATCTGCCGCGATTTGGAGGACTGAAGATTTCAGGGACGGGTTACTTTTAGAACAAAAAAGACATGTCAGAGATGGATAGACACCAGTACACCACAGCAAACGTGAATTGACTACTACTCCCTCCGTTCCTAAATACTTCCTCCGTCCGAAAATACTTGTCATTGAAATGGAGATGTACATTCATTTCAATGACAAGTATTTCCGGACGGAGGGAGTATAAGTCTTTGTAGAGATTCCACTATAGAATACATACGGAGCAAAATGAATGAATCTACACTTAAAATACATCTATATACATCCGTATGTGGTTCGTAGTGGAATCTTTACGAAGACTTATATTTAGGAACGGAGGGAGTGGTTATTATTACTAGGATTTCACAAGAATTATGTAAACGTGCTCCTGGAGATGCTTGACATAGAACCCTAATTGGCCCCAAACCATCAACTGATAGGACATTTTTTGCTAATCAAACAGCAACACATCATTTTTCCTTCAAGAACCAGCAATACGTACATCATAAAAAAAAATTGGTGCCAGCTACATGCCCTCCGGAATGCTTCTGTCATGATCAAGCTTGACATTTCAAAAGTATTTGACACAGCTCAGTGGCCGTTCACAATCGAGGTTCTGTCGAGCTTGGGCTTTGGGCCACGGTGGATCTCCTGGATTGTGGGCCTGCTATCTACTTCCTCAACTACAGTTCTCGTCAATGGGGTGCCGGGAGCGCCAATCATGAACTGTAGGGGCTTCAGGCAGGGCGAAGCCTTATCCCCCATGCTTTTCATCCTTATGATGGAACCTCTGCACCGGCTGTACTCGGTGGCATCCGAGAGGGGCCTCTTCGCCCCCCTAGCACGCAATGGTCTGCATCAAAGGATGTCTATCTTTGCTGACAATGTTATGATCTTTCTCAAGCCGGATGAGGGTGAGCTCCAACTGTGCATGGATATCCTTGGCACCTTCAGGCAGGCGTCGGGACTGCGAGTAAACTTGGCCAAGACTATGACCGTACCATTAAGATGCTCCGAGGACCAGACCAGGGCAATCACGGAGGTCCTTGGTAGGGTCCTTTCCCTGTAAGTATCTCAGTCTGCCACTGAGTGTTCGCAAACTGTCGGCAGCTCAGCTGCACGATCTGGTGCAACAAGTAGCTAACAAGTTGCCGCACTGGAAGGGGGCCACCCTGCCCAAAAGCAGCTGCCTGCTGCTTATCAAGTCGGTCCTCTGTGCCATACCTTTACATGCCATGCTTGCGCTCAACACCCCACCCAAGACGCTCAAGGCCATAACAAAGATCTGTAGGGGATTCTTATGTTGTGGTAAGAGCGAGGCGAACGGCGGACAATGTGCAGTCGCTTGGAGATCGGTATGCACACCAACCTGGGCTGGAGGCCTAGGCATCCCGGATCTACCGTGGCTGAACCTTGCTCTTCAGGCCCGATGGTCGTGGCTGCAACGCACAGATAGCACTAGACCATGGGTTGGCTTTGACATACAGGTCCCGAATGAGGCTCGACACATCTTTCAGGTATCAACTATGACACAACTTGGCAATGGCCGTTCGACGCTGTTTTGGGAAGATCGATTGATGCAGGGGCTCCGGGTCCAAGACATTGCTCCCGGCCTATATCGTCGGGTACGCAAAGGAACACGCACCTCACAATCGGTTGCGGAGGCGCTACACAACGGGACTTGGACCCCGCGACGTGGGCCCTGACATTGATTAGACCCTACTCTTGGAGGTCTTTGGTCTCTGGGAAAGAACGGAGGCCATTGATCTCGAGCGTTCTGCGGAGGATTCAACACGGTGGGTCTGGGAGGAAAATGGGGCGCGCGGCTAAATTTTGGGGTATGGAGGTCGCGCCATAGCGGACATGGCATGGAAATCAAGAGCACCGCGGTCATGTCGTTTCTTCGCTTGGCTCGCGGGCAGAAACATATGCTGGACCTCGGATCGCTTGGCTCGTCGTGGGCTCCCCCACCAAGCCTCTTGCCCACTATGCAACCAGGGGGCAGAGACGTTAAACCAAATCCTTATTGAGTGTGTCTTGGCGTGTACGGTTTGTCATAGAGTATTTTCGGCATTGGACATGCCTAACGCCGCACCAACAGCCGACCGGACTTTGGTGGATTGGTGCAACTCATGCGCCGCAACATGTCCTGGAGGGAAGGATATACGGACAATTCTCTCGCTTGTGATGTGGGAACTTTGAAAGCACTAGAATGCGGTGGTTTTGGATGGTGCGGCACCTTCGGCCAACGACGTACTCCCTCCGTCTCAAAATAAGTGTCACAACTTTGTACTAGCTCTAGTATAAATTTATACTAAACTCAAGACACTTATCTTGGGACGGAGGAAGTAATTGACAAGGTGACGAGCGAGGGCCGAACGTGGAAAGCTACGGGACTAATCAAGAGGGATCTTGGATCCTTTTTTGGTACTTGACTAGGTGGGTGGTCGGGGATAGTTAGTTAGTTAGAGCATCTCCAACAGGCGCCCAACGTGCGGCGCGCTAAAAATCTGGTTTGCGGCGCGCCCAACGTCAGGTTTGGCGCGTCGCGCAGCGCTGACTCCAGCAGCCGCGCTAAAATGCAGCGCGCGCGAGCAGCCGGCGCACATATTTGTTCTCATTTTGGGCACAAATTTCACACATCAACACAAAACACATGGCATATATTGAATCCATAAACATCATTCAACCAAGTTCGTGCCCACAAGTTCAAATTCATGCCCACAACATAATTCAACCAAGTTCAAAATGCAAACCAAGTTATGATGACACAAACGAAAGGCACAAGAATCAAGCCTCGTCCTCGTCTTCGTCTTCATCCTCATCTTTCTCCGATTCATCCGACTCCTCCGAAGACGATTTTTCCTCCTCCTCTTCATTGTTGCGCGTCATATCCTCATCACGTGAAGCTCGGAAGGTGATGCCAAAATCTACCATGGCTGAACCTTGCTCTTCAGGCCCGATGGTCGTGGCTGCAACGCACAGGTAGCACTAGACCATGGGCTGGCTTTGACATACAGGTCCCGAATGAGGCTCAACACATCTTTTAGGTAGCAACTATGACACAACTTGGCAATGGTCGCTCGGCGCTGTTTTGGGAAGATCGATGGATGCAGGGGCTCCGGGTCCAAGACATTGCTCCCGGCCTATATCATCGGGTACGCAAAGGAACACGCACCTCACGATCGGTTGCGGAGGCGCTACACAACAGGGCCTGGACCCACGACATGGGCCCTAAAATTGATCAGACCCTACTCCTGGAGGTCTTTGATATTTGGGAAAGAACGGAGGCCATTGATCTCGAGCGTTCTGCAGAGGATTCGACACGGTGGGTCTGGGAAGAAAATGGCGAGCGCGGCTAAATTTTGGGGTATGAAGGTCGCCCCACACGCGGACATGGCATGGAAATCAAGAGCACCGCGGTCGTGCCATTTCTTCACTTGGCTCGAAGGCAAAAACAGATGATGTACTTCGGATCACTTGGCTCGCCGTGGGCTCCCCCACCAAGCCTCTTGCCCACTATGCGACAGGGGGCGGAGACGTTAAACCAAATCCTTATTGAGTGTGTCTTGGCGCGTACGATTTGGCATAGAGTATTTTCGGCATTGGACATGCCTGACGCCGCACCAACAGCCGACCGGACTTTGGTGGATTGTCCTAGAGGGAAGGATATACGGACAATTCTCTCGTTTGTGATGTGGGAACTTTGGAAGCACCGGAATGCGGTGGTTTTTGACGGTGCGGCACCTTAATTGACAAGGTGACGAGCAAGGACCGAACGTGGAAAGCTGCGCGACTAATCAAGAGGGATCTTGGATCCTTTTTTGGGTACTTGACTAGGTGGGTGGTCGGGGATAGTTAGTTAGTCAGCGTTTCCCATGGCCAGAGTGCCTTGTGTAATCACATGTAAGCCACTCGTGGATGGGGCTCTTTACCCCCTCTTCTTTCTTTAATAAATGATAAGCACACTCGTGAAAATTCGTGCCAAGCATGGATTGATCCCTAATTCTTTTGATGGGAATGGGAGAAACTTGCTGTAAAGCTCCTAGGCCCCTACCATGTAAAGAGATCACATATGTTTTCACCCGTTTTTACAACATAGTTTCACCGACTCGCCAAGTCTACAAACACAAACATGACCCAGTTTTCCAACGCAATAGGATCTATCTGGATGAGATAATCAGGAATATCATGAGGATCCATGGAACTGGTTCATCTCTTGGAGGTCACTCCACGGAGCAGCACCTCTGGTTGCATCGGACAATCAACAAAATCTCAAGGGCAAACTGCTCAACGTAGAATATCATAGAATGGATGTGACGCGGACAGAGTGGTCTTCAGAACCGGTAACATAGATTGGCCGCGTGGGGTGCCAGTCCACACTTGTTATAGGTGCAGTATGAGGAAGTGTCCTCAACCCTCTCTCATGGCCCTGCACCTGAAAGGGATATAGTGGACTGCTGTATTGGCATCCATCTACTTCAGCAAAACGAACTTAATTAGGGAGTGTGGACAATGTGAAAACCTGGTATATTGGAGCCCGAACCAAACCCGACGTAGCAAGAAGCCTCTTGCCATTAGAATCCAACGCTACCTCATGCATGCGTTTGTTAAAGCTCTCAGGGTTGCAAAACCTGGTCACAGAAGACAAATTAGGAGAAATGAGAAAGGACTGCTTCACAGTTGCATAATACACCAACACAATATACCATGCTGTTCTGGTAAAATAAAAGTTCAATCAGGTAGAGCATTCAAGTAGTTTAGCAGTCTCATGTCAAAAAGTACTCCAGCAGTCCATTGGCACAAATTCAACTAGCCGGACTGTCTAAATCAAGCTTAATCCTACAGAAATAACAATGTTTCTTTCAAATTTTCACCTAATATCAAGAAATCAAACATGACATTAGATATTATCAGATATGAGAGGCTGTGCATTCACATGGGATAGCTCAAGAATGCTATGAAAAAAAACTTAATTGTCAATTCGATGCATACTAATAATTTCAAAATTATGTGCTATTACCGAGTTTCAAGCATGCATCTAAAACTGTCTACAGATCCTATATAGAAAAGCTTCAAAGGAGTACTGGTTTTCCTCAAACCTGTGGATTGACAAACAGTTTGGTGTGCAAAGTGTGTGTGAAGTCTATATGCCAGATGCGCCATACGAAAATGCATAGGAGCACATTAGCATAGAGATCTTGCTAGAAAACTATTGTTTTGCCTGAAACTAAATAGTTCAAATTAATCTCTTTGGATTGGCTGAAATATTTATTTCACATACTGCAAGAGTGGATATGAATGGTACACAGATTTATACTATATGCATACTTAAACACCTTTTCCACTCCCATTACTCCAATAAGTGAGAGTGAGAACATATGTGAAAGAAATTAAGGGTTTGAAGTACATTTTTACCAAACCAACACTAGCTGCCATTTGCAATTCAATGATGATTCACCAACTGTGAAATACTCTTACCTACTGCAATCTCTTGACCAAATAATCTGACCTTGATTGTGCAAGCTCCACTCAAATATCTAAAGATCATACAGTTAACATTAGATACAATACAACCACACAAGCTAAGCCAAAGATTATGGGGTACATATTTGTATACGAAAATCAATTAATACAAGTACGAAGTGAAAGTTAACCTATAACAATGCTACAGTTGTTACTTTGCCTAAAGCTGATTAAGCATTGGAATTTAGAAGACTGTATGATTCACAGGGTCCAATGGTACATATGGTGCATACAATTACCATTGTGTTATGTACTTACATATATACATCAACAGAGTTGCATTTATGTACTAAAAGGGGCTGTATACCTTTCCATCTGAGCCTAAACTGAAGATGCTTGTTTCAGCTGGCCCAAAAAGAACTGAGCTGACAGGGGAATCATGGGCAGGCCATCCAGTGATTTGTAGACCAGCAGACATGTCTATGTGCAGTAAAGGGAGTAGTACTATGGGCTCCAACAATCATAAAACACAAATAATATCTCAAAGAAACAACATAACCAAGTTCTAGCTGTCCTCAAGCAATAAATGATACCAAATACCAAGTCAAAGGCAGTTAACATAATAAAAGGATACCAAACATGTGAATCATGCCATCTGTTGCAGATGCTGCCAAGATCTTCCCATTGTGATTGAAGCAAAGTGAAGTAATAGCAGGTGGATCCTCGCCAAGAGGGAGGACTGTCTTCAAATAGAAGAAACGGAAATATATAACGGAAAGGTTACTGGCTAGAGACTCCCACTAGGTTCAAGATAAGGGGTTGAAAGAAAAAAAAATCAGTACCAGAGGCTTCCATGTTTTCATATGCCATACTGTCAAGGAGGCAAATCCTGTTCTGTCAAATATAGTTGATCCATGCCTGAAAAGTAATTTAAAGCTGGAAATAAGACAATAACAATTGAAGGTACAATAAGACAATGGTATTTGAGAGCTATACTACTAGTTGTAGATAGGTCGTGCTGAAACTAGTATTACTTTTATAGTTTAAATTGATATGTGAAAATAGGACAAAACTCTGCTGTCAGAAACAGGCGTTTAGCAGTAAAGCTTTTTTGTAGGAGAAAGAAGCTGCCATTTTGCAGCAACTGGCAACTGATTTCTTACAAAGCAAGAAATCTGAGGTTTACCGTCTCGATGCAGCTGCGGAGACGAACACGGGATCTACAGGGCTACACTTCAAATCAAGCACACTGCAAGAAATTGAAAAGCTTCATCAGCATAGATAGAGCTGTGAGCCCAAAAGTAATAGGTGGTAACTTCTAACCTTGGGAAGTCCTTGGATGTACTGAGGTCACAAACAACTCTCTTTGCATCAGCATTCCAAGCTTTAATGCCTCCATTAGCTGTGCCTATGAGCAGCTATTGTCAAGAGAAATGGGTGATAAAACAAAAGTCTTAAAATATGTTCTTCGAAGGTGAAATGGTGTGGAAAAACTAATGTGGTAGAATTAAAATATACGATAGACATACCAAGCGGTCAGATCTGCATTCCCAAGAAAGTGCGCTGACTTCAGCTCCACAGTATATAGTTGCATTTTTTGATGATGGTGTTGATGAGTCGTATGTCCAGATTCTTTATAAGAGTTTGAAAAATCAACGGGTCAAAGTCTAGAAACTTCAGTTAGGAAAAAAAAAAATCAGAATCAAGATAGCGCAATTACCTCACTGTGCCATCAGTCGAAGAACTGGCAATATTTGATCCAGAAGCAGAAAACCGACAGCTACTTATGGAACTGTTATGGCCTAAAAATGTTTCCTGTTAGCAGGTTTAATTAGTTATATAGGAAACCACAAAGATGGATAATTACTAGGGATAAACTATAGCGTACCTGAAAATCCACCTTCACTTCAGGAAAATCTTCCTCTGACACCAAAATCTGCTCATTTTCTGCAACAAAAGAAACATATTATTCTTCAAGGTTTTCATATGTAAGACAATGTAGTATCCTAAATGGGCATGTACAGAACAAATACATTGAAGAACATCAAAATAGAAATATATGCTCGGTGAAGCATAAAAGTAATCCAAAGTGTGGATATTAGAATGGTTGATGGGAAAGAAAGGTTATGTACTTGTCGGCAGACCAAAAAAATTTAGTTACCTCGCATAACCCAATGGTAAATAATCATACATATGCTTGAGAAAACCACAGTCCAAAAAAAATATGGTATGAAAAAAAACTAGCTAGTAAAAGGAGCCAACCTGCATTGCTCATCCTAGAAGAATCACACAATTTCTCATCTCTTGATTTTACTGAACTCAAAGTATGTGAATCAACACCCTGTATACTTGAAGTTGAGGATTCTTCGTAGACTCCTGAGAAAGCTTGTCCATCAACGGAAGAACCAAATGTAGTAATCTCGAGTAAATTCTTGTGTCCAGAATCAATACTATTACCACTCCTGTATTTATCAGTTACGAGATATTTAGTGGATACCCATAGGCGCTTGAGATTCGCAAAAACTCTAGCAGTCACATTCTACGTCATACTCTACAATGATAAGCTATGTAACCTAATAGTGAAGAAAGCTGGAGCTAAGAGCACTTGATGAACCTAGTTTTATTAGTTCTATCACATCTGTAAATCAGCTATTCGTATGCAAAGTTGCAAACAGATGATAGCCTATTTACAAAAGGCCATGCATCTGAAGATATATGAGCAATTTTGCAGTCCAAAGAGCATAGCTTTACCTTCTCAGCAGAGATAGTTCAACTTCCTTCACCTCTAACAATGCTTGCAGTTCTGACAATTTGTTATTCAGTTGCTTTATGTCACTCTTGAGGCACTTGATCATGTTCTTTTCAGTGCTAATCTTCAAAAGAGCTGGGATTCGTGGAAACTTAAGGATAAAACGGTGTTTAAGCAAACGATAATATTAGTTTGGCGTCAACAAGAATGTGAATAAATTATAACTCAGATAAGAAGTTTGTGTATTAGGAAAGATGAAAAGCACCCTGCTAACTTGAGTACAAATGAATACAAAGGATATGAGTACCATTGAATATCCCACTTAAGAAGTTCCGAAATGAAAGAACCAAAGTGTCTGACCATTCTTTGGAAAAATACATACGGAACTGTGGATCCAAGCTTGGGTTCTTAATATATGGTATAGCTGCATAGTGTCATTGAGATTGGCAAAGCGTAAGTAGAAGCAGACACAATGTGGGCAACAGAGCACTAAAAGGCTAAGAAGACGCACCAAACCATGCTATCCAATCTTCACGCTTTTGCATCAGATAACTGCCGCTTGCGCTAAAGAATTCAACAACTTTTTCTTGCCTTCCAGACTTCAAGGCATTGACAACATAATATCGTAATACTGACTGCTCCAGTTTAAGAAGCGCCGTGTAGAGTACCGTGTCCGCAGGTGAAGTGAAACACTGTTTTAAAAAGCTGAAGATGCTTAGCAGTCTGTCCAGTTGGTATTTTGGTATGTACACTGAGAACACTAAATCTAGGATCTTGTCTACTTCAAAGTTCCTGCCGATCTCGGTGGACAATTCTGCCTCGTAAGCTTGCAGCGTGTTCGTGAAACCCCTAAAGACAAGAAACTCCCTCACGAGTTCTTCGGCATACTGCACATTCTCCATTTCTGCCCAGTGTTACTGCAAATGGAAAGAAATAGTTGCTAAGAGCATAAAAGTTTAAGCATAATGAAAAGATTAAATGTGAGAAACTGACACTAAGCCAACAATGATCTCCACCCTACCCTAGAAAGTGTCAAGCAGGGACGGATCTAGATGGTGTGCCGGATGTGTGCACCGGCATGGCCAGAAATTGTCGAGGCAAGTGGAGCTTAAGTAAACAGTTGGTGAGAACAAGCTCATACCTCAAAACCTAATGGCCAAAAATTGCAGGCCGGGTGGAGATAGCAGGAACGCGATGTCGCGACGAGGAAGGGCGGTAACGGCGATGGCAGCGACGCGCGTTAGAGGCTGGGGTGTTTTGGGTGCCGCGTGGTGCTGGGGCGAGGGGCGGGAGGGAGGGAGGGTAGGTGGGGTGGGCGTGGGGCGGAATTGAGGCGTCGGCGGTGACGCTAGGTAGCGGCGGCAGCCGTAGGGCACGCGGTGGTGGACTATGTGAGAGATTGGACTGAGGAGGAAGAGCAAAGAAATGTACAGGTACGGAGGAGAGCAGTAAAGCTTGGCTCTCGAGAGCGAAAAAATTCTTTAAAAAGATAAGATTTTTTCCCCATAAATCCTAATTTGTATTCTTTTCCAAAAAGAAAGGAAGGCTTAGGCTGGTCGTAATGGTAGTATCATAGCTAGTGTCATGCATGCCAACTAGGCAATTTTGATGAGGTGTCATAGCATTAAATGTAGAAAAAGAGGGTGTAGTATCATATCATGATACCGTATCATATTAAATGCTATGCTACTTTGTGTCATGCATGGCAATAAATAAAGTACAACATGATACTAATATATGATACTATGCATTAGGGAGGTAGTATCATACACTAGTATCATATGCATGATACTAGTATATGATACTCCCCATTACAACTAGCCTTATGTTAATCAAACGCGAGCATTGAAACTGCAAAAACAAAAGAAAAATGCAATTAAGTTCTTGGGGAGGTCTTCGTCATCCTGCATATTCTGATGGTGTCAATGTTGTCACCGCTAAAATTTCACATCATTACAAGACAAGAAACTAGTATTCACGCTACAACATCGATCTCCTTCCTCAGCCACTCAGCCACATCCACGAATTCCAGCAAATACAAAGTCAAAGATTCTCAAGAACTTTATATATACAACTCATGAAAATATTGCTTTATCTATAAAGCGGGGCGAAAGCCTTTTTCGGTATACAACTCATGAAAGGATTAAGCAAAAAATAGCTAACCTTGTGAAGAATCAAGAGAGCTTCGAGAGAGTTATGGAGACTCGTATTTATGGAGTTAATGT
Source organism: Triticum aestivum (assembly GCF_018294505.1). Classification (NCBI taxonomy): domain Eukaryota; kingdom Viridiplantae; phylum Streptophyta; class Magnoliopsida; order Poales; family Poaceae; genus Triticum; species Triticum aestivum. The sequence goes on along the minus strand of NC_057795.1, from coordinate 306,937,542 downwards.
TTGCATCTATCCGTTAATTGTGGTTGTTGTTGCTATTAGAGAGCGACCCAAGGACATGGATGTTCCACCAAAGAGTGGTGATGGTGAAGATGTGGGCATATATGAGCGTGCACCTAGAGCCACTCCATCCAGACCACCTACTGCAAGTGAGATCTACTCCAGTTCTAATGACGACTGGTGGCTCTATTTTCCAATCCATCTTAAAGCTCATTTATATCATAGTAACTCCATATATCATTGCCACATTGAGCCATCCATACAATTCATATGTCCATTATGCATAAATACCATTTTGATTCATTTTATTAGTTTTCTTTTGTTTGTTGCCTTTGTAGGTGTATTGACACTCCCATGGACTTGGCACCTCGCAAATGACCAACTTGGGGCCAAACCGGAGAAGTTCCAGCCATCAGATCCAGGATCTTTGGATAGTTGGATAATTTGACATTTTCCAACAAGGCTAAATTGAAGAGCCAATAACATGTGTGTATCGGGCTTTTTGATATGAAATCAACAGAGTCCAAGAACATCAAAATCAGATTGGTGTGAAGAAATGACGACCAAAATACAAAACTACACGTGCAAACTCATGAGGGAAGACGGTGTGCGGTACGATCATGTACAAACCTACCAGAGCTGCAAAATAAGCCATTTATAACTTCTCCAATTTTTCACCGGTTCATTCAGCTTTGTTCTTACGTGATCCTTGGAGTCCAAAGGGGTATTTGGAGAGGATTCAACTCCCCTGGAGCCCTTGGATGAAGGGCTAGGTGGAGGATCCATGGAGCAAACTCGTGGAGGCCACCTATATATTCACCTCCTACCCTAGCCGCCGGTATGAAGTCTCATCTATTCCACCACGAGCCATCACACCTCCATTGCTGCAACAAGGCCGTCTCCACCATAGAAGAAGGGCCAAGACAAGAATAAGGAAGGGAAGGCTCCGCCGACGTTTCACACCGACCTTCGGGTCGGTCACATCCCCACCAACACCGCCATGCCTTTCTCCTTTCCCGACACGGTGTTGGCTTGTAACTTGATGCTCTCTCTCTTCTATGTCAATTTCACACATGTTTGAATATTTTTTTTTGTTCTTGGGGATATGGATGAACTCTAGTGTGATTAGAACTGAATGCCTATAAGTGATACAGTATTTACATGTGATGAGTTAATTATTCCTCTTGATGTTGTGTAAGATCGGTCACTCGGCATTTGTCCTTTTGTACTTGAGGAATTTACGGCTATTGCGATGGTGGATTGAGGAGGCACTAGTGCATAGTCGTCCTATGCAAACTTTTTTACCCCCTTTCGCTGACACAGTTTCAAACTGATGCCTTGCTAAGGTACCCAGATTAATCATCGCAATAGCTCCTCTGATCACACTCGCTGAGAGAGAAAGTGTGATGAGTGATAATTTTACACTTCTATACCCTTGGTTCTTAACTGAGGGGACTACTTTTTTGCTAATGTGTTACATTGCCCTTTTTCTTTGGGGGAATCCAACAACTCATGCGGAAGTAGCATCCATCACAATGAATACAACAAAAGCATAACCTAGGGTTTTACCTCTTCGAGAGGGCTGAACCTGGGTAAACATCGTGTCTCTTGTCCGTCCTGTTAGCATCTAGGAAAGATCACCAGCTCGGGACTCCCCACCCGAGATCTGTCAGATTTAACCCCGACATCGGCAAGGAAGCGGCGAAGAAGGAGGCGGCCAAGACGGCGGTGACGGCAGATTGAGCATGGAAGCTCAGATTGCCGGTCCGATAGGGTAGAAAATCTTCTTCTTCTTTTGCATGCTTGGACTGGTGTTTTTTATGATCGGACACGATGCATACTTGCCCTTTTTTGCTTTGATCGAGTGCTGATGTGATCAGACGCTAACATATTTGAATTTCAAATTTACCGTACCAACAAACATTTAGGGGATAACTTTGGATTGCCGGCTCCCGCATTAGTATTCGCGGACTGGCCCCACTGATCCACGGACGGTGTCTAGATTGAGGGTCAGCATTGGAGTTTGGATCTGAGTATTTTGCCCACATCAACTATAGAGAAAATGTCTCTCAAAAGCACCTCATCCCAAAGTAGCCTAATCAATCAGCTCGTTAACAGTTCGGAGCAGGATCAGGAAAAAAACTCAACTTTTCTTTTGCTCCATTTTTCTAAACACAACATGTTTGGGTCATGCGAATCAGAGACATGATGGAAGTGAGGGGTGAGGAGATTGAAATCCATTAATTGATTAAGTGGGCAGAGGAATGAAAGTTAAGGAAGCTACTTCCCACCGTTTTCTTTTCATGGGGTACACTGTTAATTTGTGGGCAAAGTTTCATCCCGCGCTAATTCCCATTGTATGCCAAATAAGGAGATGGGAGTAAAAATGTATTTCCCATGCATTTTCTCGGCAATCTCTTTTGTGCAAACTCCCCATCCACTGTCCAAGTGGTTGCTGGAAACGAATTGATAGTTTGCAGATATTTTTCTTTAAAGGAGTGGAACTTTTTCTATTTCTATAGGTCTTGCTCTGTTTTTGCCGCAAATCAAACTAGGCCCCGACCTCCTTCCGCGAGGTAAAAGCACTGGGGGTCATAGAACTTGCTCAGGATGTGATGATTTAGTCCTACAACTTGCAAAATGGACCTACCTAGTCCTACAACTTGCATCATATGTGCAACTTTGGTCCTAGACTAATCAGAGCATGACAAGTGGACTCCTTCGGCCCGAGCCAGTCAGCACCCATGTTTTTGCAAAGATCCCCCTGCCTTTCCTTGTTATGAACCCGCAGTACAGGCTGGAGAGTCACGGGGGAGCACCTGAATTAATTATGTCGGAGAACTCCTATAGCTTATCCTCCCATTCATCATTCCCCCCTTCTACATTCTTCTTCCTGTCGGGGGACGAGCGGCTGTTGCTGACATCAGCAACCATTGCTGCGTCGTCGGAGCTCTTCGGTGGTCCAGTGTCGCCTCCCTCCGCTCACCTAGTTCGGCCGCCTGCTGTCTTCCCTCTAGACTATGGTGAGCTGGCCTCTGCTCTGCACCTCCTCTCCCCCTATTCCTCTTGTGCTATGTGCCCGGCCAAGTACGGCGGATCCGTGCGATTTGGAGGCGGATGGTTGTGTATTGCTTTGATGTGGCAATGTGGCATTCTTACCATGAAAGCTAGGGTTTTGAGCTATGCATTTAGCTAGGGTTTATGCAGCTAGGTATGGGTTTCGGGCATGAAGATAGCGTTGTTGCGTGGAAGTACCCTATGTGGAGTATCGTAGCCATTTCTTCTGTGATTTTGGCATATGGTTTTGTGTAGATTCGCTAACAGTCCTTGCAGTGGTGGATTTCGGATCATGTTGCGTTCTATGGCTATAATATTGAACTGTCAGTTACGGTTTTGATGAAGAAGGTGGCCCAGTGGCTATTAATTCATTCATATGGTTGTTCTATCTATAACATTGAGCTGAATCAGTTTTACAATCACTGTATATTTATGTTGTTGCTTAAAACTCAGTTAATTAAAACTGTGTACTTATCTGAATTTTTAACTGAATTTGTGCAGTTAATTGTTCAGTGTTATATTCAGTTAACTGAATTTTTTACTGAATTTCTGCAGTTCATGTTCAATGTTAGAATTTCATTGTTATATGCAGTTAACTAAATTTTGCACTGAATTTCTGCCCTTTTTGGATGTAGTGTGTGATTCAGCAATGGGACATGTGTTAACACTCCTTTCTTTACAATGGAACTGGAACATGGTGGTCTTTTCTGTGGACCTATCAGTGCACTAGAGTACTATAACTCTTCTTTGGAGGTGCTTGACTATGTTGATGCTTGCACATTTTCATATGCAGTCTTAGAAGAGCACCTAAAATGGTTGGGATATCCTGTCAATGAGCACATTACTGGTGCTTACCTGAGAAAACAATTTCATATGGGTTGGTGAGAGTTAGAGGTGATCAAGATTTGCAGCATTTGATCACAGCTAGTGCTCAACACAAAGTTCTTGCAATTATAGTTGACCATTCAAACTTCATAAGCAATTTCAAAGAAGATTTGATATTGAAGATGCCATCAGTTGAAAGGCCTATCAGAACGGCCAACTCAATTGTTGGTGCAAGCAGTGCAGCATCTACTCACAGCATCATTTCTGTGAATGTTGAAGATCCAATTTCAGAGGTTGCAGCTGATGGGACAGAAGTAGAGGATATTCTGACAGATGGTGCAGATCCAAATTTGCTTAATGATGGTGCTGACCCAAGTTTGCTGACAGATGGTGCAGAGCCAAACCTGCTTAATGATGGTGTTAACCCAAACTTGTTGGTTGTTGAAAGCACAAGTGCTCCTTGGGTGATTTTGGTAATTAATGTCAGCATATCTCTTATTGGACTAATACCTTTACCGAGTGTATTTTAGATCAGTTCAACAATGGCATGGCAAGGACAATAGAATGTGGAACCCCTTCAAAATGCTATGGACAAAGATTGGCAAAGGCTCGAGACTCTTCATTTTCATTTTGGTGATCCAAGATCACATTGAGTCCATAGGAAAGTCAATACCATTAAAAGGGGATGAAGTGTTGCTTAATGGTCTACTTGCTCAAAGTGCTTAATGATATTGCTCCAAAACCTCAGCCACTTTCTCATTTCCACATATGTCCAAAACCTAAAGTCAAACTCGGCCCCAGCGATTTGATCTATCCGGCGCCATCGAGTTCTTTTGACATAGCCACTGCCAGAAACCCTAGACAATTCGGTCTCACCGAGATGGCATTGCAAACTCTCAGTTTCCCTTCGTAATGTTTCAGTCTCACCGAAATGAGCGATCGCTCCCACCGAGTTCGCATTTCAAACTCTCGGTTTCCCTTCGTAATGTTTCGGTCTCACCGAAAGGAGCGATCGGTCCCACCGAGTTTGCTTGACCAACTCTCTATTTGCTCATTGCTGAAATCGGTCTCACCGAGATGAGGTTTTGCCCTAACCCTAGCACATCGGTCCCACCGAGATGATCATGTCGGTCCCATCGATATTCCTAACGTTCACATTTTGAACTAAATCGGTCTCAGCGAGTTCTTCTATTTGGTATGACCGAGTTAGGTCAAATGTGTGTAACGGTTGGATTATGTGTGGAGGCTATATACACCCCTCCACCCCATCTCCATTTGTAAGAGAGCCATCAGATTATGCCTACACTTCCACTACTCATTTTCTGAGAGAGAACCACCTACTCATGTGTTGATACCAAGACATTCCAATCCAACCACAAGAATCTTGATCTCTAGCCTTCCCCAAGTTGCTTTGCACTCAAATCATCTTTCCACCATAGCCAAATCTGTGAGAGAGAGTTGAGTGTTGGGAAGACTATCATTTGAAGCACAAGATCAAGGAGTTCATCATCAACACACCATCTACTACCTTTTGGAGAGTGGTGTCTCCTAGATTGGTTAGGTGTCACTTGGGAGCCTCCGACAAGATTGTGGAGTTGAACCAAGGAGTTTGTAAGGGCAAGGAGATCGCTTACTTCGTGAAGATCTACCCGAGTGAGGCAAGTCCTTCGTGGGTGATGGCCATGGTGGGATAGACAAGGTTGCTTCTTCGTGGACCCTTTGTGGGTGGAGCCCTCTGTGGACTCGCGCAACCGTTACCCTTCATGGGTGGAAGTCTCCATCAACGTGGATGTACGATAGCACCACCTATGGGAACCACGCCAAAAATCTCCATGTCTACATTATGTTTGCACACTCCAATCCCATCCCTTTACTTTATTGCAGCTAGCATGCTTTACTCTTTTCGCTGCTTATACTCTTGCCATGCTTGCTTGAAATGCATTGTGAATGCTTAAACTTGTGCTAAAACTCCACCTCAACTTGAAGAACTTAAAAATTTCTACTTTTGCTTGTTCAGGGTCTAATCACCCCCCTCTAGACACCTCTTCTCGATCCTTTCAATTGGTATCATAGCCTTGGTCTCCATTGCTTGGTTTAATCACCATTGGAGGAAGATGGATGAGTCTACGATTGAGAGTATTAGACGTAGAGTGCCTATGCTTGATGGAGAGTTCTATAGTTCTTGGAAAAATGAGATGCTTGAGATTTTCAATGAATATAATTTGAACAAGTATATTACTATTCCCTGTGCGCATCCTATTGCTCCCTTGCATCCTACCCCCGATGAGTATCTTGACATGACCCGCAATCTTAGAGCTATTGATCTTATCATTAGATGATTGCCTAGAAATTTACTTGTGTGCTTGCCTACATTTGAATGTGCTTATACCATATGTAGATATCCTAAGGAGCGCTTTCCAAACTATTCCTTGAAAAATCTAGATGAGATACTTCAAAAGTCCATTGCTTTTCATAAAATGCATCCTAGTGATCCTAAATTTGGTGATTGTCTATTTGAGCTTCGTGACCTCATGCGTGCCAAAGGAGATGTTGGAGTCATTAGTACCATCATTTCTCAAGTCATTAGTATTCATAAAGATGCACATTGTCATGGTCATAAATCTAATGAATAACTCTCTCTAGGTGATGATCAATCACAAGACGATGTTGAACATGGATATTATGATGAGGATGATGATAGTGACTTTGATCTTGATGAGTCAATGAGACACTTCGGTCTTATGGCTAACATTCGTGGTTACATGGCCGGAGGAAAGGAATGGGTTCTTGATAGTGGATGTGCCGATCACATGACCGGAGACAAGGATGTGTTTCGAGAGCTTGCTGAAAATAATGGTCCCCGAAAGTATGTCACTTTTGGTGATAACTCAAAGGGTAAGGTGGTTGGCCTTGGTAAGGTGGACATCTCACATGACAGCTCCATCCAAAATGTTATGCTCGTTGGATCTCTTGGCTATAATTTACTTTATGTATCTAGACTAGCCGATTTCGGTTTCAATGTCCTATTTACTGAAGTAGATTGCCAGGTGTTTCAAAGAGATAATCATAATATGGTCTTTACCGCTATACGTAGAGGTGATCTATACATTGTTGACTTCACTAAAAGAGTTCAACCTAGAACTTGCTTAATTGCTAAAGCTTCTAAAGGTTGGTTGTGGCATATAAGGTTAGGTCAGTGGGCATGCGAAATCTTGATAAGCTTATTAAAGGTGATCATATCCTTGGTGTCAAAGATGTTATATTTGACAAGGATAGACTTTGCAGTGCTTGTCAAGCAGGAAAATAGGTTGGAGGAAGTCATCCCGTGAAAAACATCATGACCACGAGCAGACCGCTCGAGCTACTTCATATGGATCTTTTTGGTCCCAACGCCTACAAGAGTCTCGGTGGTAACTCGTTCGGATTGGTCATTGTTGATGATTTTTCAAGATTTACGTGGGTGTTCTTTCTTGATGATAAATCACAGGTCCAAAAGATCTTCAAGAACTTCGCTAGGAAGGCCCAAAATCAATTTGAAGTGAAGATCAAGAAGGTTCGGAGTGACAACGGAATGAAGTTCAAGAACGCCAATGTGGATACCTTTCTTGACGATGAAGGGATTTCACATGAGTTCTCGGCTACGTACACACCTCAACAAAATGGAGTTGTTGAGAGGAAGAACCGAACACTTCTTGAGATGATGAGAATGATTCTTGATGAATACAAGACACCAAAACACTTTTGGGCGGAAGCGGTTGAGACAGCTTTTCATGCAACAAATCAACTATATCTTCACAAGCTTCTCGGCAAGGCGACATATGAGCTTCTCACCGGTAACAAACCCCAAGTTGGATACTTTCGAGTATTTGGCTCTAAGTGCTACATTCTTGATAAGCATCGCCATTCGAAATTTTCCCCTAAGTCTCATGAAGGTTTCCTACTCGGTTATGGCTCAAACTCTCACACTTACTGTGTCTACAACAATTTCACCAAAAAGGTTGAAGAGACGGTAGATGTGAAGTTTGATGAATCTAACGGCTCACAAGTAGAGCAATTGCCAATTGGTGTAGGAGATAAAGATCCCTCGGAAGCAATTCAAGACTTGGCTATTGGCAAGATTCGCCCAACAGAGGTGAAGGAGAGTACCTCGTCCGTTCAAGTGGAAGCCTCAACTTCACACCAAGGTGAACCACAAGTCGACTTGGAAGCATCCACGAGTGTAACACGTCAAGACGAAGGAAACAAGCAAGTACAACAAGACGAACCTCATCAACCTCCTTCTCCGCCTCCACAAGAGAAGAAGAGGATGTTCCACCCCGACCCAAACAAAATCTATCATGGGTTCGAGCAAGAGTCTCAAGAGATCATCCCGTCGAACAAATCTTTGATGATATCCAAACCAGGAGAATTACTCGCTCTAAAACTCGTTTGGCTAATTTTTGTGAACATTACTCATTCATTTCTAGTATTGAACATATGAAGGTTGAAGAAGCTATTGATGATCCGGATTGGGTGAACGCTATGCGTGAAGAGCTACACAATTTTGAGGGGAATCAAGTATGGACGTTGGTTGAAAAGCCCGATGAGAAGCACAATGTCATTGGAACCAAATGGGTGTTTCGGAGTAAACAAGATGAAGATGGACAAGTTGTACGCAACAAGGCCTGTCTCGTCGCTCAAGGCTACACAGAAGTCGAAGGCATGGACTATGGTGAGACATATGCCCATGTTGCTAGACTCGAGTCCATACGCATCTTACTTGCTTATGCCAATCGTCATGACATTACTTTATATCAAATGGACATAAAAAGTGCTTTTCTAAATGGTGAAATTGAGGAGGAAGTTTATGTTAACCAATCTCCCGGCTTTGTTAATCCCAAGAAACCCCATCATGTTTACAAACTTCACAAAGCTCTTTATGGTCTTAAACAAGCTCCTAGAGCATGGTATAAATGCTTGACTAAGTTTCTTATTGAAAAAGGCTTTGAAATTGGAAAAATTGATTCTACACTTTTTACTAAAAGGGTTAATGGTGAAGTATTTGTGTGCCAAATTTATGTGGATGATATCATATTTGGATCGACTGACCCTCATTTTAGTGAAAAGTTTGGAAGACTAATGTCGGGGAAGTTTGAGATGTCTATGATGAGTGAATTCTTTCTTAGTTTGCAAATCAAGCAAACAAAGGAAGGTACCTTTGTTTCCCAAACAAAGTATACCAAGGACTTATTCAAGAAGTTCAACACTCAAGAAAGCAAAGGTATGAAAATACCCATGCCTACTGATACGTCTGCAACGTATCTATAATATTTTATTGTTCCATGATGTTATATTATCATTCTTGGATGTTTTACAATCGTTTTATAGTCATTTTATATCATCTTTTGGTACTACCCTATTGACATAGTGCCAAGTGCCAGTTGTTGTTTTTTGCATGTTTTTTACATCGTAGGAAATCAATACCAAACGGAGTCCAAATGCAGCGAAACTTTTTGTGGATTTTTTTTGGACCAGAAGACATCCAGTGGGCCAGAGAAGTGCTTGGGGTGTGCTCCGAGGGGAACACAACCCACCAGGGCGCGCCTGGAGGCCCAGGCGTGCCCTGGTGGGTTGTGCCCACCTCGGGTGCCCCCCGGGACCACCTATTTGCTTTATAAATACCCCCAATATTCCAGAAACCCTAGGGGAGTCGACGAAAATCAATTCTAGCTGCCGTAAAGTCCAGAACCACCAGGTCCAATCTAGACACCATCACAGAGGGGTGCATCATGTCCATTGGTGCCTCTCCGATGATGCGTGAGTATTTCTTTGTAGACCTACGTGTCCATAGTTAGTAGTTAGATGGCTTCCTCTCTCTTGTTTGATTCTCAATACAATGGTCTCTTGGAGATCCATATGACGTAACTCTTTTTGCGGTGTGTTTGTTGGATCCGATGAACTTTGAGTTTATGATCAGATCTATCTTTTTATCCATGAAATTTATTTGAGTCTTCTTTGATCTCTTATATGGATGATTGCTTATAGCCTCGTATTTCTTCTCCGATATTTGGGTTTTGTTTGGCCAACTTGATCTATTTATCTTGCAATGGGAAGAGGTGCTTTGTGATGGGTCTGATCTTACTGTGCTTGATCCCAGTGATAGAAGGGGAAATGACACCTATGTATCGTTGCCATTAAGGATAACAAGATGGGGCCTATTTCTACATAAATAGATCATGTCTACATCATGTTATCGTTCTTATTGCATTACTCCGTTTCTCCATGAACTTCATACACTAAATGCATGCTGAATAGCGGTTGATGTGTGGAGTAATAGTAGTAGATGTAGGAAGGAGTCGGTCTACTAATCTTGGACATGATGCCTATATAATGATCATTGCCTGGATATCGTCATGATTATTTGAAGTTCTATCAATTGCCCAACAATAATGTGTTCACCCACTGTTTGCTATTTTTCTCGAGAGAAGCCACTTGTGAAATCTACGGCTCTCGGGTCTCTTCTTTAATATATTTGCCTTTGCGATCTATTTTTCTTTGCTTTAATTTTAAAACCTATTAAACGAAGAACCTAAAAATACCTCGTTGGATTTTATTTGCTTTTATTTGCATCTATCAATCTACTACAATTTTTATTCTGTCCACACGCCAATTTCTGGCGCCGTTACCGGAAGGGATTGACAACCCCTTTAATACATTGGGTTGCGAGTATTTGTTATTTGTGTGCAGGTGCCGTTCACGTAGTGTTGCGTGGTTCTCCTACTGGTTCCACAACCTTGGTCTCGTCACTGAGGGAAATACCTACTGTCGCTATGCTGCATCATCCCTTCCTCTTTGAAGAAATACCGACGTAGTTCTAGCAGACATCAAAAGGAATTTCTGGCGCTGTCGCCGGGGAGACATCATCAACATCTACCAGGTTCAGAATCACAAATCTCATCTCCTCGCAATTTACATTATTTTCCATTTGCCTCTCCCCCACTTCACAAAAATTTGCCGTTCTATTCGCCCTCCTTTTTGTTCGCCGTTTTCTTGTCGGATCTATTTTTGAGTGCAATCTTGTTGCGTAGTCACGATGACTCAAGAGAACACCAAGTTGTGTGATTTCTCCAATACCAACAACAATGATTTCATTGGCAGTCCGGTTGCTCCTCCTGCCACTAGTGCGGAGTCTTGTGATGTTAATATTGCTTTGCTGAATCTTGTTATGAAAGACCAATTTTCCGGTACTCCTAATGAGGATGACGCGTCACATCTTAACACATTCGTGGAATTATGCGATTTGCAAAAGAAAAAAGATGTGGACAACGATGTTGTGAAGTTGAGATTATTTCCGTTTTCTTTGCGAGATCATACAAAAATTTGGTTTTCTTTGTTGCCTCGCCATAGTATTGATTCTTGGAATAAGTGCAAAGACGCTTTTATCACTAAGTATTTTCCGCCCGCAAAAATCATTTTCCATAGAACCCAGATCATGAATTTCAAGCAACTTGAACATGAGCATGTTGGGAAAGGATGAAAATGATGCTAGGGAATTTCCCAACTCATGAGTTAAATCTTTGGATGACCATACATTTTTTTATGCGGGATCAATTTTTGTTTCTCGTAATCTTTTAGATTCCACCGCGGGTGGTACTTTTATGGAAATTACTTTGGGTGAAGCCACTAAATTGCTTGATAATATCATGGCAAATTATTCACAATGTCATACCGAAAGAGCTCCTGCTAGTAAAAAAGTTAATTCGGTTGAAGAAATTTCTTCTTTGAGTGAAAAGGTTGATGCTCTTATGAAATTGGTTGCTAGTAAAAGTGCTCCTATTGATTTTAATGATGTGCCTTTGTCTACTTTGATTGAGCAAAATAGTGATGCCATAGATGTGAATTTTATCTCGGGAAATAATTTCAATAACAATGCCTATAGAGGAAATTTTAATCCTAGGCCTTTCCTTAGTAATTCCTCTAATGATTATGGTAATTCCTATGGAAATCCTTCTTATAATAATAATAGGAACACCTCTGATCTTGAGAATAATATTAAAGAATTTATCAACACGCAAAAAGTTTTGAACACTACCATAGAAGAAAAGTTGAATAAGATTGATGATTTGTCTAGAAGTGTTGATAGAATTTCTCATGATGTAGAAAATCTCAAGATGAAAATTTTTGTGCCTAAGGTTGAGGAATCAATTAAAGCTCTTTATGTTTCTATGGATGAAAGTAAGAAAAGAACCAATATGCTTAGAGCTAGAAGATAATTTTTAGAAAAGGCGTTTTCTAGTGAGTATTTTCATAAAAGTGATGAAGATCTTAAAATGCTTGGTGTTTCTTCTATTGATTCCTTGTTTACTAAAACTAAGATTGATGAAAAAGGGACGGGAGAAGAGTCAACTTTAGCTAGAAGGCGTCCTGATAATTCGGAGGGTGAAAATCTTGTTGACAAAATTGATAAAAGTGGGTTTGAAGAGGTCAAGACTTTAACTAGTGATGTGCCCACTCTTTTGGATTACAAAGACTTTAAGTATGATAGTTGCTCTTTGATTGATTGTATTTCTTTGTTGCAATCCATGATGAATTCACCCCATGCTTATGAACAAAATAAAGCTTTTACTAAACATATTGTTGATGCTTTGATGAAAGATTTTGAAGAAAAGTTGGAATTAGAAGTTTCAACTCCTGGAAAATTACATGATGAATGGGAACCTACTATCAAAGTCGAGATTAAAAATTATGCATGTTTTGCCTTATGTGACTTGGGTGCTAGTGTTTCTACAATTTTGAAATCTTTATATGATGTGCTTGGTCTCACCGATATTGAAGAATGTTCTTTAAATTTGCACTTGGCGGATTCTACTATTAAAAAGCCTATGGGAAGAATTAATGATGTTCTTTTTCTTGCAAATAGAAATTATGTGCCCATAGATTTCATTGTTCTTGGTATTGATTGCAATCTGTCTTGTCCAATTATTCTTGGTAGACCATTTTTACGCACTATCGGTGCCGTGATTGATATGAAAGAAGGCAATATTAAATTTCAATTTCCAATAAGGAAGGGAATGGAACACTTCCCTAGAACAAAAATTAGGCCACCATATGAATCAATCATGAGGGCATCATATGGATCTAGAAACAAAGATGACAAAACTTAGATCCTTGCTTTATGCCTAGCTAGGGGCGTAAAACAATAGCGCTTGTTGGGAGGCAGCCCAATGAATAAAATTTATTTTTGTTTTTACTTTCTGTTCTTGAGTGTTTGCACAATTATGCTACTTTTATGATTGTGTTTTTTTGTTTTAATTAGTGTTTGTGCCAAGCAAAGCCTTTACGATCTTCTTGGGTGATAGTTGTTTGATCTTGCTGAAAAACAGAAATGTTTGCACTCCCAAAAGTAATTTTCATAAATCACAGAAATGTGCTTTTGCTCTGATTCTTTTTGCAGGGATTAATATACAAATTTCTCAGGTCATCCTAATTTTTCAGAATTTCTGGAGTTACAGAAGTATTCTAAATATCCATATTGCTACAGACTATTCGGTTTTGACATATTCTGTTTTCTTTGCATTGCGTGCTTGTTTTGATGATTCTATTGTTTTCTTTGATGAGTTTTTGCCATAGAAAAGTTGGAATACAGTAGATATAATTCAAGAATAAAATATGAATTGGTTTTCAGCAGTACTTATAGTAGTGATTTGTTTTCTTATACTAACAGATCTCATGAAGGTTTTGTTGAGTTTTGTGTGATTGAAGTTTTCAAGTTTTGGGTGATGTTACGATGGATGAAGGAATAAGGAGTAAGAAGAGCCTAAGCTTAGGGATGTGATATGTCTCCAACGTATCTATAACTTTTTATTGTTCCATGTTATTATATTATCTATTTTGGATGTTTAATGGGCTTTAATAGGCTCTTTTATATTATTTTTGGGACTAACCTATTAACCGAGGGCCCAGTGCCAGTTTCTGTTTTTTTGCCTATTTTAGAGTTTTGCAGAAAAGGGATACCAAACAGATTCCAAATAGAATGAAACCTTCGAGATGATCTTTCTTGGACCGAAAGCAAACCAGAAGACTCGGAGATGAAGTCGGAGAGGCAACAAGGCGGCCACGAAGTAGGAGGGCGCGCCCAGGGGATAGGCGCGCCCCACCCTCGTGGGCCCCTCGTAGCTCCCCTGACCTAGTTCCTTCACCTATATGTACTCGTATACCCTAGAAACCCAGGGGAAGCCACGAAACCACTTTTCCACCGCCGCAACCTTATGTACCCGTGAGATCCCATCTTGGGGCCTTTTCCGGCGATCTGCCGGAGAGGGATTCGATCACGGAGGGCTTCTACATCAATACCATTACCTCTTCGATGAAGCATGAGTAGTTTACCACAGACCTTCGGGTCCATAGTTATTAGCTAGATGGCTTCTTCCCTCTCTTTGATTCTCAATACCAAGTTCTCCTCGATGTTCTTGGAGACCTATTCGATGTAATACTCTTTTGCAGTGTGTTTGCCGAGATCCGATGAATTGGGGAATTATGAACAAGATTATCTATGAATATTATTTGGTTCTTCTTTGAATTCTTATATGCATGATTTGATATCTTTGCAAGTCTATTCGAATTATTGGTTTAGTTTGGCCTACTAGATTGATCTTTCTTGCAATGGGAGAAGTGCTTAGCTTTGGGTTCAATCTTGCGGTGTCCTTTCCCAGTAACAGTAGGGGCAGCAAGCCATGTATTGTATTGTTGCCATCGAGGATAACAAGATGGGATTTTCATCATATTGCTTGAGTCAATTCCTCTACATCATGTGAAAGGATCGATATAGTTGACTAGAGGGGGGGTGAATAGGCAACTAACAATTTCTAGCTTTTCTTTACCAAATTAAACTTTGCATCAAAGTAGGTTGTCTAGATATGCAACTAGGTGAGCAACCTATATGATGCAACAACAACAAGCACACAAGCAAACAAGGGATACAACACAAATAAGCTTGCACAAGTAAAGGCACGAGATAACCAAGAGTGGAGCCGGTGAAGACGAGGATGTGTTACCGAAGTTCCTTCCTTTTGAGGGGAAGTACATCTCCGTTGGAGCGGTGTGGAGGCACAATGCTCCCCAAGAAGCCACTAGGGCCACTGTATTCTCCTCACGCCCTGACACAATGCGAGATGCCGTGATTCCACTATTGGTGCCCTTGAAGGCGGCGACCGAACCTTTACAAACAAGGTTGGGGCAATCTCCACAACTTAATTGGAGGCTCCCAACGACACCACGAAGCTTCACCACAATGGACTATGGCTCCACGGTGAGCTCAACCGTCTAGGGTGCTCAAACACCCAAGAGTAACAAGATCCGCTAGGGATTAGTGGGAGGAATCAAATTTCTCTTGGTGGAAGTGTAGATCGGGGCCTTCTCAACCAATCCCGAGCAAATCAACAAGTTTGATTGGCTAGGGAGAGAGATCGGGCGAAAATGGAGCTTGGAGCAACAATGGAGTTTGGGGATGGGAGAGGTAAGTCTTCTTGGAGAAGACCCCCTTATATAGTGGGGGGACAATTCCAACCGTTACCCACCACTCAGCCCATGACCCACGGTACTACCACACCACAGGAGCGGTACTACCGCACGGGCCTGCGGTACTACCGCGGTGGCCCGCGGTACTACCATGGGCGCGACAGAGCCTGGACCTGAACAGAAGAGCACAGATAGGGCGCGGTAGAACCGCTGGCGCAATACTACCGCGACACCATGCGGTACTACCGCAGGGCAGCCACGGTCCAGGCACGGTAGGCACAGATATAAAAAAATTACATCCGTGACTACCTCCGCTGAGATAATATCGATGCAAAAATCTGACACGGTACTACCGCAACCCAGGTGCGGTACTACCGTGGAGGGTGCGGATGTAAAAAATTACATCCGCCTCTACCTCCGCCCATGCTGCTGTGCCTGGCCAGGCGGCAAGGTACTACCGTGTTGGAGCACAGTACTACCGCGTAGGGCGCGGATGTAAAAAATTACACCGCCCCTACTACCACTTGCGCAACAGCGCCAGGCCAGAGCTCACGGTACTACCGCTCAGAAGGAGCGGTACTACCGTGGGAGCCCATGGTAGTATCGTGCCGGAGCCAGTACTACCACTGGCGCCTGCGGTAGTACCGCTTTGGGGAGCAATACTACCGCCAGCTTGTGAACAGCAACACTCGGAGTCCTTCATTTTGCAAAGACATGGTGAGACGGAGGAAACTCCAAAGAGCCAAAGGAAAGGCGGTGCAAAGGGAACGTGTACGTGAGATTCCACCCAAACTTTTCCAAAGCAGACCCCCTCTTAATAGTACGGCTTTCCTATGACTCAACTCCACCGAAAAGAACCGTAGAGAAACGCCGTCTTCAATAATCTTCGAGGGGCATCAAATCATCTTGTGTTTACTCATGATATATCTGAAAAGCTCAATACACATGATTAGTCCGCAAAAGCATTGTCATCAATCACCAAAACTACGAAGAGACAAGTATGCCCTTACAATCTCCCCCTTTTTGGTGGATTGATGACAATACGGGATTTGCACATAGAGATAATAAATGAGGCATCAACAAACCCACCATCTATGAAATATAGATGGGCTCCCCCTAGATGTGTGCATTCTAGAGATGTGCTTTGGACTGCACGGCACGCATGCTAGGATCAACACCCCCCCTATATTTTATAGACAAGGTATCTCTTGCAATAGTAAAAGCATCATTAAGGAAGTAGGCAAGAAGATAGATATGACTAAGTAACGAAGACATAAAGATAAGTAGGAGTGCATATGTCTTACACCATATGATAGAACTTAGTCTCACAAGCACAACCAAACCAAAGCAAACGAAGTTCAACAAACGGAAAGCAAAGCGACAAGGCGAAACACGCGACACACGACACACGGCACGTCACGCAAATCCTACACTCTCTCGCCCTTTGGCATCCAGAGACCAAAAAGGCAGAGAGGGCACCTACGACAAAGGTGGTAGCTCAGGCGGAAAACGACTCCTCGTCGCCAGACCGAACAGCAGGAATGGTCTCCTCCTCAGAATCAGTCCACTTGTAGCCCTGCTTACCATCCAGGCAGCCTCGGGGGTGATGTGCTTATCAGATCCGCTAGACACATCCTCGCCGCACGCCCTCAAGATCCTCTTGTCGCGACGGCGACACTCCTTTTAAGCAACATGGGCCTTGTACTGACCCTGGGTCTGCATGCAGAACAACCTCTTCATCTTGATCTTCAGCTTCTTCGCCCTAGAGGGCTTAACAGAGGGAGGAGTGTAACCAGCAGAACAGTGCTCAGCAGCTTCTTCCTCCTCAATCTCCTCCTCATCCATAGCCATCTTGGCAGCCTCAGTAGTAGTGGTGTGTTAGCCCATTGGCTCTTAATGCGGAGCTTGATGGGCTCATGACGAATCCAGCCTGGAGCTTCAAACTCATCATTGGGATAGAGCTTCTCCCAAGTCTTGGAGATCAAGTGAAACAGGTAAGGCCCATATATGGGGACCTTACGGTTGAACACGGCAAACTGAAGCTCACACCACATGATATGTGAGACATCAAGTGGCTGAGTCTGAGCCTGACGAGCCTCCTCACAAATGAGCATCATGTCAACAAAGGTAAGCATGCACCTGGCCCATGTCACCAATGTGTAGGAAGAGGGTGTTGCAGAAGAGCCAATGCATGATGTCAAGGAAGGGGTTCAGCACCCACACCTGCTTCTTGCTGGGAAGAGTTTTCTGAACAAGGAAGGGCATGAGCTTGTTCTTGTTGGCAGACTCAGAGTTGGCATGAGGGCGGACTCCAACGGGCGTGTCGAGCCCTTCATCTGGAACTTGAAGCAACTCCATGAACTCCTTCCATTTAGCAGACATCCGTCGACCATTGGTCATCCAAGTCATGGTCCTTGCTTCATCGAAGTCAAAGTGAACCGAAGCAAAGAACTGAGCCACTGTCGGGTGGTATGTGCGACATATGCCAACGGGTGGCTTATCATTGTGGGAGCCAGTAAGACATCGCCGGTGCCTGGAAATGGGATAAGGTGAAGACATGCACGCCGGCGAATCTTACCCAGGTTTGGGGCTCTCCGTGGAGATAACACCCCTAGTCCTACTCTGCGGGGTCTCCGCATGATCACTAGATCAAGACAAGTAGCTACAAGGGGCTCCTTGAGCTGTTTGGCTAGAGGAAGAAGAAGGGCAAGGCTAGTTCTCCTCTCCTCTCTGTGTGGTGTCTAAAACTCTAAGAGATTAACCCTTTGCATGGGTGCCCTGGG
This sequence comes from Triticum aestivum, assembly GCF_018294505.1. NCBI lineage: Eukaryota > Viridiplantae > Streptophyta > Magnoliopsida > Poales > Poaceae > Triticum > Triticum aestivum. The sequence goes on along the minus strand of NC_057795.1, from coordinate 306,919,384 downwards.
GGGGTTTATATAGGCCTACCCCCCAGGGGTATAATGGTAATCTGGCTGGATGTGGGTCCATGCCGTTAGTGTCCGTAACCGCCGGCTTCTCCGCCGACTGCTGGGGCCTGCCGACTGGTGCTGGGGCCTGCCGACTGGTGCCGACCAGGGGTACAACGTTGACTTCTTGCTTTCGACTTCCGACTGTGCTTGCTTTTCATCTTTTTCGGCTGTTTCCTTTGCCGCCCTCCCTTGGTCGCCGCCTTCCCAGCCGGGCAGCTGCTCTGCAGCCTGTGGCTGGGAAAGTACTTGGCCGTGTGGGAGGGCAAGTACTTTAGCTTTCTTAGATTGTAGCAAGGTGAGTGGGAAGCCGGCCAGCCGGCTGCTTAACAGTCGGTTGGCAGGGTGGGGAGCCGGCTTGTGTTTATATAAGCCCGTTGGTCCTTAGCCGTTTTTCATGTGGTCATCTTTTCTTGCCTTTAGCTCTTGCTAGTCGGACAGTCGATTCTGCAAGCTGCGACTTTTGGCAAGAGAGGGCTTAGATGCCGGCACACTACTTGTCTGACTGCAGGCGAAACTTAGCATAATTCAAGGTGGCGAGTCCCCGGGCCGACTGGTCGAACCCGGTGCCGGACAGAAAAACAAATGTAATAACACATTCATAGGCATGATACTCATCATATAGGTAAAAGAGGGTAGTCCCTGAGTTCTCCTCGGGGAGCCCGATGTCTTATACTTAATACAAAAGATAGCGTGATACATACTGCATTTAACTGTAAAATCTTCGGAGGAGATTGGCGTTCCATGGTCGTTCCGACTCCTTGCCGGAATCATCTCTCTTGCGCGCCTTGGGCTTCTGTTCAGCGATCAGGTAGTAGGAGTCATTGCACAAGGCCTTGCTGATGACGAAGGGGCCTTCCCAAGGAGCCGAGAGCTTGTGCTGGCCGGCTGTTCGCTGGATCAGCCGGAGCACAAGATCGCCCTCTTGGAAGGATCTTGGCTTGACCTTCCGGTTGTGGTAACGACGCAAACCCTGCTGGTAGATGGCGGACCGGCTGAGTGCTAACAGTCGGCCCTCTTCTAGCAGGTCAACACTGTCTTCTCGCCCTTCCTTGGCCTCCGCTTTCGTGTACATGGTGACTCGAGGTGAGTCGAACTCGATGTCAGTTGGGATGACAGCCTCGGCACCATATACAAGGAAGAAGGGAGTGAATCCGGTTGACTTGTTAGGGGTGGTGCGCAGGCTTCAGAGGACGGCCGGCAGTTCCTCGAGCCAGCAGCTAGCCGAGCACTCTAGTGATACGACCAGTCGGGGCTTGATGCCGGATAGGATGAGGCCGTTTGCTCGCTCGACTTGGCCGTTTGACTGCGGGTGGGCAACGGACGCTAAGTACAGTCGGATGCCCTGTGTCGCGCAGAAACGTGCCAATGCTCCTTTGGCGAAATTCGTGCCATTGTCGGTGATTATGCTGTGTGGTATGCCATATCGGGTGGCGATGTCTGTGATGAATGTCATGGCAGTCGGCCCATTCAGCTTCTTGATTGGCTTTGCTTCAATCCACTTGGTGAACTTGTCCACAACGACAAGCACATGTGTCATGCCGCCGCGTGCCGTCTTGAATGGGCCCACCATGTCCAGCCCCCAGACTGCAAAGGGCCAAGTGAGGGGGATGGTCTTGAGGGCGGAAGCCGACAAATGTTGCTTGGAGCTGAAAACTTGGCAACCTTTGCAGTGTTTGACCAACTCTTTTGCGTCTTCCAAAGCAGTCGGCCAGAAGAAACCGTGGTGGAATGCTTTGGCGATGAGTGATCTTGAGGCGGCGTGGTGGCCGCACTCGCCTTGGTGGATATCCTTGAGGATTACAATGCCCTTCTCTGGCTCGACGCAGCGTTGGAAGACTCCAGTGACGCTGGGCCTAACGAGTTCTCTGTTTACTATTGTGTATGCTCCGGCTCGACATTGAACTTGTCTTGCTGGGATCTCGTCAGTCGGCAACTCTCTGTTTACCAGAAAGTTGAGGATGGGCTGGGCCCATGATGGAGCTGCGACTTCTTCTATTGCCAACACGGCTACTGCGACCAGGGCGGGTGGGTTGGGTGGTGAAGAGTTGGAGTCGGCCACCGCCTGCTGTGTCGTTGTAGTCCCCGGGCCGGCTGCTGCAGTCCCCGGGCCGGGTTCTAAGGTCCCCGAGCCGGGTGTGACTACAGCAGTCCCCGAGCCGCCTGCCGAAGTCCCCGAGCCGGGTGCAACTACAGCAGTCCCCCGAGCTACCTGTCGAAGTCCCCGAGCCGCCTGCTGGGTTTCCCAAGTCGGATCCAATTGCGTCGGGGTCAGGCGGCACGAAGATGGAGTCTGATTCTGGAGACGGCTTGACAGACGGCTTGAGGAGGCGTTGGAGGGAGACACCGGTTGGTATAGCTTGCCGGGTGGCGCCGATTTGTGCCAGGGCATCTGCTTGCTCGTTGTTAGCCCGTGGCACGTGGAGAAACTCGCACCCTTCAAAGTATCTGCTGAGCTATTGGACGAGGAAACGGTAGCTCGCCATGTTTGCATCCTTGGCGTCCAGCCGCCAGATGATTGCTGGATCACCAAATCCAAGTCGCCATAGCATAGGATCCGGCGGATGCCGAGTTCTTTGGCTAGCCGGAGCCCATGTATGAGCGCCTCGTACTCGGCCACGTTGTTGGAGGCGGCAAAATGGATTTGCAACGTGTATCTGAGCTTGTCGCCCTTAGGAGAGGTGAGGACGATGCCGGCTCCCAAGCCGGTGCGCATCTTGGACCCGTCGAAGTGCATCCGCCAATGGGTGGAGTTGGGTGTCGGCGGCAAGTACTAGGTCTCGGCCCAATCGACAAGGAAGTCGGCCAGCACTTGGGACTTGATGGCGGTGCACAGCTGGTAGAAGATGGTGTAAGGAGCCAGCGCAATGGCCCACTTGGCCACCCAGCCAGACGCATCCCAGCTGCCTATGATCTCGGCAAGAGGGGCAGTGCAAACGACCGTGATGGGGTGCTCTTGAAAGTAGGGCTTGAGCTTCTTGGTGGCAAAGTACACGCCATAGCACATCTTCTGGTAGTGGGGGTAATTCTGCTTTGAGGTTGATAGCACTTCGCTCAAATAATACACCGACCTTTAGACCAGCTGAGCTCGGCCTTGTTCTGGGCGCTGCACCATGATGACAGTGCTGACCACCCGACTGGTTGCAGCAATGTAAAGGAGCATGGGCTCTTTCTCAGTCGGCACCGCCAGGACAGGCGGCGTGGTCAGCATCTTCTTCAACTTGTGGAAGGCTTCATCCGCCTGGTCATTCCACTCAAAATGAGTGGATTTCCTCATGAGCTGATATAGGGGGAGTGCTTTCTCTCCCAGCCGACTGATGAAGCGGTTAAGGGAAGCCAGGCATCCGGTGAACTTTTGGACATCTCGAAGCCGGGTGGGAATCTCCATCCTCTCTATGGCGTTGATCTTCACTGGGTTGCACTCAATGCCACGTTTAGAGACCAGGAAGCCTAAGAGCTGGCCGGCTGGCACTCCGAACACGCATTTCTCAGGGTTGAGCTTGATCTGAAATCGGCGCAAGTTGTCAAATGTTTCTTTGAGATCTTCCATTAGGGTGCCACGCTTCTCTGTCTTCACCACAATATCGTCTACATAGACATGGGCATTTCTGCCGAGTTGCTTGAGGAGGCATTTCTGCATGCAATGCTGAAAAGTGGCACCGGCATTTCTCAAGCCGAATGTCATAGTCAGGTAACAGAAAGCTCTGAATGGTGTGATGAAGGCGGTCTTCAGGCGGTCAGTCGGATCCAACTTGATCTGATGATAACCTGAGTAGGCATCCAAGAAACTCAACAGCTCGCATCCGACTGTGGAGTCTATCACTTGGTCAATCCAGGGCAAAGCAAACGGATCTTTGGGGCAAGCTTTGTTGAAGCTGGTGTAGTCTATACACATGCGCCACTTCTTGTTCTTCTTCAGCACAAGGACCGGGTTGGCAAGCCATTCTGGAAAGAACACTTCCATAATGAAGCCGGACGCCAGAAGCCGGGCTATCTCTTCACCAACAATTCTTCTCTTCTCCTCTCACAGTCGGCGGAGGGGCTGTTTGACTGGTTTTGCATCTGCTTGGACATGTAGCTTGTGCTTGGCGAAATCCGTTGGGACACCCGGCATGTCCTTGGGGGACCATGCAAACATATCCCGATTCTCACGGAGGAAATGGACGAGTTCACTTTCCTATTTGTTGTCCAGGTTTTCTCCTACAACAGCAAACCTCTCCGGGTGCTCTGGGTCCAGAGGTTCTTCTTTGTTTCATTGGCCGGCTGGAAGGAGCCCTGAGCTTCAGACTCTTTGGGGTCAGGCGACAGGTCCGGCTACTTGCAGGCCATGGCCACAACCCGGTCAAGGATCTTTTTCTCAGCGACAATCATGAGGGACACGGCCAGCCGGCTGCTGGCTGCAGCACAAGCAGAGGATTTCTTGTAATCTCCGACTATGGTGATGACGCCCTTGGAGCTCGGCATCTTCATCTTGAGGTATGCATAGTGGGGCACAACCATGAACTTGGCCAAGGCAGGTCGGCCAAGTAGAGCGTGATAAGGGCTCTCCAGATCCACCACTTCGAACCAGACTGCTTCACGGCGGAAGTGATCCTTGTCTCCGAAGAGAACGTCTATCTTGATCTTGCCGATTGGTGAGCATGACAGGCCGGGTACAATGCCATGGAACACGGTCCGACTGGGCAGAAGTTGCTTCGTCTTGATGTTCAGCTTTTCCATGGTGTCTCGGTACAGGATGTTGATGCTGCTCCCACCATCGATAAGAACACGAGAGAAACGAGTGGCTCGCCTTTCTGTTGTGAAGGTGGCTTCCAGCACCAACGCATAAGACCCTGGAGATGGCATCACCTCTGGGTGATCAGCCCGGCTCCAGCTGATAGGACCAATGCATAAATTCCGGGTCCTTGTAGGCAACCGCGTTGACTTCTTGGTGCTGACGGCGCCGGCTACGCCTATACTCGGCTTGGCTTGTGAAGATGTCATTGGGGAACTCATCTTGAATGGCTCCGACTGCTGGGCGAGCGGCCGGCTGCTGAGGAGCCGGAGGCGGCTGGCCAGCAGGCAGAGGGGGCAGTAGTCCTTCGCCCTTGGAAATCCGCGTGAGCCAATGACACTTCCAGTTGTGTGGTTGGACGGCTTCGCGCCGCTATGGAACTTGCAGGGGGCATCAAGGGTTTGCTCATAGGAGAAAGCCGGCTGCCAAGCCGGCCTGCCGCCCATCGGACGCTTGGGCGCGGGCTGCCCTTCAGGCTGTTCGTCTTCGACTATGGCCACCTGCCGACTGGTGGAAGGCGGCATGGGAGCCTTGCTCTTGTTGTCGTTCTGGTGTGGGCGTCGGTTGGAGTCGCTAGCCGACGTTCTTGGAGACGGAGGGAGCACCTTCCCAGAGGCATCCACTCGGAGCTCGGTCTTCATCGAGGAGTCGGCAGTGGTGTATTTGTCTGCTATGATCAGCAGTTCGTCGAGTGTAGCCGACTCATCGCAGAGAAGTCGGTTCTTGAGAAGGGTGCCCTCTCGGCACCCGGCGGTGAAGTACTCTATCGCTTGCACCTCATGCACGCCCTCGCAAGAGTTGTGAAGCTCAGCCCAGCGTGTGAGGTAGTCGCGAGTCGATTCGCTGGGGCCTTGGACGCACAAGGAGAGCTGGCGAGGCTTGGGAGGCCGCTTGTACGTGCTGGTGAAGTTGCGGATGAAGACTTCCGTGAAGTCTAGCCAGTTGTTGACGCTGTAGGGCTTGAGGCCGTTCAGCAAGGTGCGCGTCGTGCCCTGAAGCATGAGGGGGACATACTTCATGGCAACGCGCCTGTTGCCGTTTGCTATGCTTACTGCAGTGGAGTAATCGATCAACCAGTCTTCCGGCTTCACCGAGCCACTGTATTTTGGCGTGTCTCTTGGGAGCGAGAACCCTTTGGGGACTCGTCGCGGATGCGGGGGCCAAAACAAGGCGGTCCAACATCGTCTTCTTCTTCCAGCGCCAGGGATCACGCCAGGCGGTCGATCCGATGGCGGGCATCATTCTCACTGATTCCTTCGCGGCGGCCCAGTTGGCCACTGAGCGTTGGATGCGTGACAGGCGGCGGGGTGGGATACCTTTCCCTGCGAAGCGGAGGAGGAGGCGGGTTGCCACGTCGCTCCATGACACGGGGGCAGCCCTCTGCGTCGCGCTCGATGGAGAGGCGAGTCCGACTGTGGCTAGCAGTCGGCCCCTTGTCCTTCAGCTCGCGGGCGCCGCCTGCAGTCAGCGTCTGGGATGTCGCGCCGTGCTCTCAGCGAGGGGGCGGATCATCATTTTGCCGGATGGGCGCTTCGGTGCGGCAGTCGGCTTCTTGCTGCTTGGCGGCCGCGTCAAGGAGCTGTTGGACGCGCTCCGTCATGTGGCGACGCTCGTCGCCCTCGAGCTTGTCCAGCTCATCTGCTACCGCTTGGGCAGCTCGTATGTTCTCCGCAGGCATGGCGACGGGACAATCCATCCCGAACATGCTGGCGATGGTCGCGCCACGCTGCCAGATCGAGCCGATGCGGCTAGGTCCCTCAGGGGCTGGCGTGCCGCCGATGGCTCGGTCCATCTCGCGCCGGTAGGCTTCCGAGGGGCGTCGCATGCTGGCTAGTCAGTTGGCACTTTCGATGAGCTAGACGCGGCGTGCTTCCAGTGTCTCAGCATCTGCGTCTTTCGGGATGGGCGCTGACAAGTCTCGTAGCGCCGCATCGAGTGGGTCTCGAACGCCTCCGTCCGAGTGCTCGCCACTGTTAATGACAAGCACCTCCGTGACGGTGCTCCCGCCGCTGTGCTCGCGAGGAGGCGGCTCATCGTAGACCACCACGTTGGTGGGGAACGCGTCAAGCGATGTCGTGTCAGAGTCGACGATCATTGGGTCGGTGGAGCCAACAGACTCCAAGTTTACAACAGGCTCGCTGGCGACATGGAGCTGGTCGAGGAGGCTGACGACGCGGCTCTCGAGGACATCCACGCTCGCGTCGGATGCAGGTTTGTCGGAGAGGTGAACCTCGCCGAGAAGATCAGCGAGGCAGCTCGCTGCGCAGGCGTCGTCGACGCCGTGCAGCACGTCGGGGCAAGCGCCATCAGGCGTGCCGGGCTGGCCACGCTCGCTGGGGAGGAAGAGGGTTCCCATCTAGAGCAGGTCTTCGGACGACGGTGCACTTGGCCCCACGATGGGCACCAAATGTCGGGTGGTAGGTGCGACATATGCCAATGGGTGGCTTATCATTGTGGGAGCCAGTAAGACATCGCTGGTGCCTGGAAATGGGATAAGGTGAAGACATGCACGCCAGCGAATCTTACCCAGGTTTGGGGCTCTCCGTGGAGATAACACCCCTAGTCCTGCTCTGCGGGGTCTCCGCATGACCACTAGATCATGACAAGTAGCTACAAGAGGCTCCTTGAGCTGTTTGGCTAGAGGAAGAAGAAGGGCAAGGCTAGCTGTCCTCTCCTCTCTATGTGGTGTCTAAAACTCTAAGAGACCAACCCTTTGCATGGGTGCCCTGGGGGGTTTATATAGGCCTACCCCCCAGGGGTACAATGGTAATCTGGTTGGATGTGGGTCTAGGCCATCAGTGTCTGTAATCACCGGCTTCTCCGCCGACCGCTGGGGCCCGTCGACTGGTGGGTCCTGCCGGCTGCCGGCCTCTTGGCCGACAGGAGGGGCCCACTATCCGGGAGTCTTGTCGGCTGCTGGTTACTGTAGCCTTACTCTTGGTGACGATGGCTTTGTCGGGGGTAAGCATGGCTTTAGTGCCACCACCTGGCGGGCTTTCACTGCAGCCTTACCCTGTCTTATCTGCTTAATGGTGCACAAACTTCCAGGGTGGGGGTGTGCCGACTATTGGGAGCCGGCTTCCCCCCAGGTCGACTGGGGAAGCTTGGCCACCTTCTGGTATCTCTCTGGCCGGAGGGGCTCGCCGCCTGCGGGCCGTACTGATGGCTTGTCGTGGGTGTTGTCATGGTCAACATGGCAGCAGTGCCGTGCCGGATGGGGAGTGGCCGCCCCGTACGGCGCACTGTGGCCACGCTTGCTCCGGGATTCGGGGGTGGCAGGCTTCACTGTAGCCATGCCCCGTCTTATCGCCGTTATGTGGGTGCAAACTTTGAGGGTGTGAGCTGGGTCGCTTGCTAGGAGCCGGCCCTCTGATGGCCGGCTGCTAGGAGTCGGCCCTTGTTGAGAGGGCTTGCAGAGCCTTGCCGCCTTCTGGCAGCCGGCCGGTTGTGCAGCCGGCCAGGAGAAGGCGGCCCTGCATTTTGGATGTTGGAGGGCGCAGTTGGCCCGATATTTTTTGAAGAGCCAGGGGGAGCCAGTTTGGCTACCCGTGGTCATTTACTCTGACAGCCACAATTTCTGGATCAAAGTCCATGTGAAAAGTAAGCATGTGCTCAATGCCGAACTGCTCCACCAGACCCAAGGCCTCTCCAAAGTAGCCATGGTTCTTGTCCTGCCTCATATGATGCATGTCAATCCAGTGAACTTCCACGTAGATGTTCTGCTTGACCTTGATCACATCTAGATAGATAAGATTCTGCTGCTTGGTCCAGAAGAGATCATTGCCTCTGATGTTAGCCCGGGGATTCACATATGGATTGAGCTTCCTTCGAATGACGAACTCGGCCTGAGGCATCTCATACATGCCCATGATGGGCTCCTTCTGCTTGGTTGCGGTGTGCTTGGTCCTGCGTTGGGAAGCAGATGACCCCTCTGGAGCTTCATCTTGGTTGCGCAGCCGCTTTGACCCTATGTCACGGCTGGGATTCGAGCGACGAGCATGAGAACCGGAGCCACCACCTAGACACAAAACACAAGAACATGCACGAGAAACAAGAAGGATCAATGCAAATGCCAAGGCCAAAGCCAAAAGAAACAAATAAGCACGAGATCTAGACAGAAAAAGAGCTCAGGATGCATCTATGGTAGTACCGGGCCGTTGTACGGATGTAAAAAATTACACCCGCACCAGCCGTGGTAGTACCGTGCCGGGGTGGCACGGTAGTACCGCACCTGGAGCGGAAGAATTTTTTTACTTCCGCACTCCAAGCGGTAGTACCACACCAAGGAGCGGAAGTACCGCGTGGAGCCAGCCTCGAGCGAGGGTGCGGTAGTACCGCACGGATCGAAAAACGCGACCGAAGCCGTGGATCTGGATCTAGAACCTCCGCACGTCTACATCAGTACTACCGTTGATCAAACAGAACTATTTTGACAATCCAAAGAACATGCTTACTACACTACCACGCTCCTACGAATCCCACTTGCACAGATTTAGCCAAAAATCTCAAGAACATCACATGCATCTCCCCAAGACCTAGAAGCACAAGAAAGGAAGAAAAAGAGAGGAACTTGGGGAAAAACCTTGGTCCATGGCAAGAGGGCGAGGTGGGGAACGATCCCACCGGTCGGAATCCGAGGAGAGCGGCCGGAGACGAAGATCCGGCGAGGGCCTCCGGCGCCGTTCTTGGGCAGGAGAGAGAGAGACGGGGTGGGGAACAGAGATGAATGGGTATGGGGGAGTTAGAACTCCCCCTGCCCCGCTTGCGTGGGCGCGGAAGTACCGCGGGTCATCCCGGTAGTACCGCCCGGGCGGAAGTACCGCACGCTGGGCGGTAGTACCGCTCTTCCAGCGGCAGTAAAAAAATTACTGTCGCGGTGGTAGCGGTAGTGCCGTGCCCCTGGAAAGCAACTGTGCACACACGGAGCCACCAACTCCTGTGGTAGTATCGTGGCTTGCCACGATAGTACCGTAACCCCAGGAAAGTGCAAGTTTTCACACGAGAGGGAAAAGGCATTTGCAAGACAACCTTCAAAAACGCCGAACAGCCAAGAAGCAAGCACAAACACGGCACAGAGAAGAAGAAAGCACAAGACAATGGAGACCAACAAACTAATCACAACTCTCAGGAAGAGAGGGCGGTGGCCGAAGCCACCTATGTATGAGTCACTTGGTATGGCACCGCGAAGAATTATCCTTGGGCCCATGACCGAGACTCGTCTTTGAAGCACAAGTACCATAAAAATGGCTAATGAAAAAGAGTTTGATCAATTTATGCATAATGGGGGGATGGAAAGTTCATTGAGAGAAAAATACTCCCCCTATGTCCATGCCTACACCTAGACAAGATAGCATGATGAGTATGGTGGGGTGTGCAAGGGTTCAAACCACATTGCTCGAATCAATGATATTTAGCTCATGCCTTAACTCGCGAAATCTTGCTTCATCCAAGGGCTTCGTGAAAATATCTGCAAGGTTATCATGAGTGTTGACATACATGAGATTGATCTCCCTTCGCCTAATGTGATCCTGGATGAAGTGATACCGAATCTCAATATGCTTCGTCTTGAAGTGTTGCACCGGGTTGAGAGAGATCTTGATGGCACTTTCATAGTCACACCAAAGAGGTACTTCGTCACAAGTGACACCATAATCCTTTAAAGTTTGCCTCATCCATAGGAGTTGAGCACAACAACTACCGACAGCCACATACTCTGCTTCAGTGGATGAGAGAGATACACAATTTTGATTCTTAGAAGACCAACTCACTAACGAGCAACCAAGTAATTGGCACCCTCCGGAGGTGGACTTCCTATCCACTTTGTCTCCCGCCTAATCTGAATCTGTATAGCCCAAAAGATCAAAGTTGGCTCCTCTTGGGTACCATAAGCCAAAGTATGGGGTATGAGCCAAATATCAAAAGATTCGCTTGAACGCCACAAAGTGGCTTTCCTTAGGTGCGGCTTGAACCCGTGCACAAATTCCCACACTCAACATGATATCCGGTCTAGATGCATAAAGGTAAAGCAAGGATCCAATCATGGAGTGATATACCTTTTGATCCACCACTTTACCATTGGGATCAATGTCAAGTTGGCACTTGGTGGTCATTGGAGTGGAAGCCGGCTTGACATCACTTAGCTTGAATCTTTTTAGCTTGTCTTGAGTGTATTTGGCTTGGTTGATGAAGGTACCTTATCTTCTTTGCTTGATATCGAAACCGAGGAAGAAGTTCAACTCTCCCATCGAAGACATCTTGAACTTAGAGGTCATGAGAGCGACAAATTCCTCACTGAAAGCTTTGTTAGGGGAACCAAAGATAATATCATCAACATATAGTTGGCACACAAACAACTCCCCTTTGACCTTCTTAGTAAAAAGAGTGGGATCGATTTGCCCGACTTCAAATCCACGATCTTGCAACTACTCGGTAAGGTGGTCATACCACGCAGGTGGGGCTTGCTTGAGGCCACAGAGTGCCTTATCGAGTTGATACACATGATCGGGGAAGTAGGGATCCTCGAACCCGGGGGGTTGCTTGACATATACCAACTCATTAATAGGACCATTAAGAAAAGCACTATTCACATCCATTTGTTGCAACTTGAAATTATAATGAGAAGCATAAGCAATCAACAAATGGATGGATTCAAGGCGAGCAATGGGAGCAAAGGTTTCACCGTAGTTGATACCCTAGACTTGGGAGTAGCCTTGTGCTACCAACCTTGCCTTGTTGCAAACAATGATCCCATGAGCATCTTGCTTGTTCTTAAATATCCACTTGGTTCCAATGACATTGTGGTTCCCCGATGATCTTGGCACCAATCTCCACACCTTGTTGTACTCGAAGTTGTTGAGTTCTTCATGCATGGAATTGATCCAATCCGGATCTTCGAGCGCCTCATAGACCTTTTGGGGTTCAACACAAGAGACAAACGCATGATGTTCACAATAGTTTGCTAATTGTCTATGAGTGCTTACCCCCTTTCTTAGGCTTCCAACCACATTCTCCATGAGATGACCTTTGGTAGTGAGCTTGGAAGCAATCTTCATGGCACGACGCTCTAGTTCCTCCTCAGATGTGAAAAGAGGAGGGGTAACTTGATCATCTTGAGCACCGTCTTGAGCTTGTTCTTGATCTTGAACTTGCTCTAAGGGGAGAACTTGACCTTGGGCATCATTTGGTGGTTCACCACCATCTTGAGGTTGATCTTGCCCTTGATCTTGTTCATGAGGTTGAGGGCCTTCACTTTGTTCTTCAGAAGTGTGTGGGTCTTGGGTTGGTGATGGCTCCACTTGAGTGGAGCATTGTCCTTCTCCTTCGGCCACAAGGGGTTCCTTAATGGGTAGGATAAGACCCACACCCTTCCTTCTTATGGCTTGGGGAGGAATTTCATCACCTACATCCGAAGTACCACTTTGCTCCACTTGGGAGCCGTTATTCTCGTCAAACTCTATGTTACACGTCTCCTCAATGAGTCCGGTGGACTTGTTGAGGACACGGTAAGCATGGGAGTTTGTAGCATAACCAACAAATATGCCCTCATAAGCTCTAGCCTCAAATTTAGACAAATGAACACCTTTCTTGAGAATGAAACCCTTACACCAGAACACCCGGAAGTACTTGAGGTTGGGCCCAAAAGTTCTATGGAGACTTGAACTCCGCCATCATGGTCCTTACCGCATCCATCAACGTTTGGTTCTTCCTCTCTGCGACACCATTTTGTTGAGGGGTATATGGTGCAGAATATTGATGCTTGATCCCCTCATCACTAAGAAACTCATCCAAGGTGTAGTTCTTGAACTTGGTGCCATTGTCACTTCTTATTGTCAAGATCTTTGCATCATGTTGACGTTGAGCTTCATTTGCGAAGTCGATGATGGTTTGTTGAGTCTCACTCTTCCTCTTGAAGAAGTATACCCAGGTGTATCTTGAATAATCATCCACAATCACCAAGCAATACTTTCTACCTCCAAGACTATCAAAGGATGGAGGCCCAAAGAGATCCATGTGAAGGAGCTCTAAGGGTCTCTTCGAGTAGATGATATTCGTGGGAGGGTGAGCCTTCTCATGTAGCTTTCCTTCGATACAAGCACTGCAAGCATGATCTTTGGCAAAACTAACATTTGTTAGTCCACGGACATGGTCCCCCTTGAGGAGACTTTGCAAATATCTCATATTGACGTGGGCTGAACGGTGATGCCAAAGCCATCCCACATCAACTTTAGCCATTAGGCATGTCGCGGTCTTAGTGGGTCGCTCCGAAAAGTTAATCACATAAAGACCGTTCTCGACATGCCCAACAAAGGCTACTTTAAGAGTCTTTCTCCACAAGAGGGCCATGGTATCAATATCAAAGAAAGTGGCAAAGCCCATGAGTGCAAGTTGACGAACGAAAAGTAGAATGTAAGCAAGGGACTCAACAAGCATGACTTTCTCGATCGTTAGATCATGAGAAATGACAACCTTGCCAAGACCCAATACCTTAGAAGACGAGGCGTCACCCCACTCGACATTGGTGGGCATAGAAGGGATCTTGTGCATGTCCACCACCAAGTCCTTGCTTCCGGTCATATGATTTGTTGCTCCGCTATCGAGCAACCATGACCCCCCACCGGAAGCAAACACCTACAAGAGATCAATGCTTGGTTTTAGGTACCCATTTTGTAATGGGTCCTTTGATGTTAGTAACAAGGGTCTTAGGAACCCAAATAGAGCATTCAATGTACTCATAAGCAGAACCAACAAATTTAGCATAAACATGCCCATCACTAGCACGACACAACACATAAGAAGGGTTAAAGTTGCCGGCTTTGTTGGAAGGGGTGGCATTGCCCTTTTCGACATCACCACCCTTCACATTGTTCTTCTTCTCCTTAGGAGCACCCTCTCCCTCCTTCACAAAAGTTTGCTTGAGAGGGGGAGGTCGTTTGGTCTTGCCATTCTTCTTCTTGTTCTTGGACTTGGGTGCGAACCCAACTCCCTCCTTGGACACAACTTCCTTTTGATTACTCAAAAGGTCATTGAGGTTCTTCTCACCTTGTATGCACGTCACAAGTCCTTTCTCAATTTGCTCCTTCAACTTGGCATTCTCCTCCACAAGATGCACAAGCTCACAACACGGGTTAGTGGCATTTGCATTATCAATTAATACCATATGAGGAAAGATGGCTTTTTCCTTGGTTAGCTTCACTTGGAGTTGATCATGAGACTCCTTGAGGCTAGCATGAGCACCCTTCAAGACCTTGTGGGCCTTGTTGAGTAAATCAAACTCCTCCTTGAGTCTAGCATGGTCAACCCCAAGTTTAGCCTTCTCGGAATTTAGCACACGAGATACAACAAGAGCATGATCAAGATCTTTCTTTAATTTAGCATGGTCACCGTTGTGTGACTCCTCAAGAGCCAAACAATGCCCACGCTCTTCCTCAAGAGCATTAGAGAGATCCGATATCTCATCGGCATAGTCACGACTATGACCTTCCATCTTAGAGATGGTTTCTTCATGAGCCTCGATCATGTCATTGGCTTCACCAAGTTGTTCCAACAGAGCAACGAAGTGCTTCTTGGATTTGCCATTGAGCTTACTCATAAAAGACTCAAATTCATTCACTTCCTCATTAGACCCATCATTTTCATCAATGCCATCCTTCAAGGAGGGATTAGTAATGATGGTGGGGGTTACCCTGTTGGTGGCTTTAGCCATGAGACACTTGGCGGTGATGTTCTCATTGGGTGAGTCGAAGAGGGACACCCGTGGAGTTGTGGCAATGTCAACGAAGTCCATGGCCATGGCTTCATTATCTTCATCATCATCGTCATCCTCATGATATTCTTCTTGAACCACCAACCCTCGAGTAGGAGTCTTTTTGGTGAAGTTGTTCTTGTTGGGGAAGGACCTGGCTTTGTCTTTTTGGATGAGCTTGCCACGGTTGTCTTCCCGCTTCTTGTAAGGGCAATCCACAACAAAATGGCTCACATTGCCACAATTGTAAAATGTTCTCACACGTTGCTTGCCCTTGAACCCACTTGAGTTGTTCTTGTTGAAGTGGGCCTTGTGTTCTTCTTGCTCCAAAATTGCCTTGAAGCAAGAGACATGTGCTCATGATAATCATATTTTGTAGCTTCGGGGTTGCACTCCTCTTCTTCCTCTTCTTCCACAATAACCTTGGCCTTCAAGGCGAGGTTGGGCTTCTTTGCTCTTTGAGAATGCAACACCGCGTTGTCGGCTGTCTTGCCCAAGATCCTCATTGCCACAAACTCATCCAACACTTCATTTGAGGTAAAGGAATGGAAGTCCGGTCTTTGACGGATGACGGAAGACATGGCCTTATGGTAAGGCATCATTGCTTTGAGGAACTTGCGCGCTTGATCCAATTGTCATCCGTGTCCTTGCTCCCATGATCTCGGAGTGAGACCGTGAGTTTGGTTACTCTCCGAAAGAGCTCATGAGGTTCTTCATCTTCTTTCATTGCAAACTCGTCGGCTTCATCTTGCACCACTTCATAGTTGGAGCATTGAATGCTTGCGCTTCCCTTATAGAGGGAAACAACACAATGCCATGCATCTTTAGCCATGGCGAAGGGTCGAAGATGAGGGAGATCTTCCGGTGGAACTGCATCTTGGATGATGAAGAGAGCATTCTCATTGAATTGATTATCCACGGCTTCTCTAGGGGTGAAGTTGCTTCGGTCATGTGGATAGAAACCTTCTTCAATGATTCTTCAAAGATTAGTATTCACATGATTTAAATGATGCTTGAAGTGATAAACCCAAGAATCAAAGTCCTCATTTTTCACAATCTTAGGAGGAGGACCGCATGATTTAAATGAGTAGAGGGAATCGGTCCTTCATAAATTGGAGGTTCCACATGGGCAAAGATGCCGGTGCCATTTCTACCACTAGTGGAAGGACCCTTTTCACTAGTAGCTTCCCCCTTATCGGAGTTAGCATCCGTCACCTTGTTAGTGGGATCACCCACTTTCATCGGCGAGGTAGATAGTTTAAGTCCTTCTAAGAATTTATTAAACATTCTTTCAACCTCGGTTCTCATGGAGGTTTTGAATGTGTCCAAAGCCACATTGAATTCCTCACAAGAAACCGCGGTTCCCCCATCGACCGTAGACGAGCTCAGATTCACACCGGAGTGCTCCTCCCCACCGTCTACGGTGTCAACCATACTCTTCGGACGACAAAGTCCTTAATAAAGAGACAAGGCTCTGATACCAATTAAAAGGATCGATATAGTTGACTAGAGGGGGGGGGGGTGAATAGGAAACTAACAATTTTTAGCTTTTCTTTACCAAATTAAACTTTGCATCAAAGTAGGTTGTCTAGATATGCAACTAGGTGAGCAACCTATATGATGCAACAACAACAAGCACACAAGCAAGCAAAGGATACAACACAAATAAGCTTGCACAAGTAAAGGCACGAGATAACCAAGAGTGGAGCCGGTGAAGACGAGGATGTGTTACCAAAGTTCCTCCCTTTTGAGGGGAAGTACATCTCCGTTGGAGCGGTGTGGAGGCACAATGCTCCCCAAGAAGCCACTAGGGCCACCGTATTCTCCTCACGCCCTCACACAATGTGAGATGCCGTGATTGAACCTTTACAAACAAGGTTGGGGGTAATCTCCACAACTTAATTGGAGGCTCCCAATGACACCACGAAGCTTCACCACAATGGACTATGGCTCCGCGGTGACCTCAACCATCTAGGGTGCTCAAACACCCAAGAGTAACAAGATCCGCTAGGGATTAGTGGGGGGAATCAAATTTCTCTTGGTGGAAGTGTAGATCGGGGCCTTCTCAACCAATCCCGAGCAAATCAACAAGTTTGATTGGCTAGGGCGAGAGATCGGGCGAAAATGGAGCTTGAAGCAACAATGGAGTTTGGGGATGGGAGAGGTAAGTCTTCCCCGAGAAGAAGACTCCCTTATATAGTGGGGGGACAATTCCAACCGTTACCCACCACTCAGCCCGCGACCCACGGTACTACCGCACCACAGGAGCGGTACTACCGCATGGGCCTGCGGTACTACCGCGGTGGCCCGCGGTACTACCATGGGCGCGGCAGAGCCTGGACCTGAATAGAAGAGCATAGATAGGGCACGGTACTACCACGACACCATGCGGTACTACCGCAGAGCAGCCACGGTCCAGGCACGGTAGGCACGGATATAAAAAAATTACATCCGTGACTACCACCGCTGAGATAATATCGATGCAAAAATCCGACACGATACTACCGCAACCCAGGTGTGGTACTACCGTGCAGGGTGCGGATGTAAAAAATTACATCCGCCCCTACCTCCTCCCATGCTGCTGTGCGTGGCCAGGCGGCACGGTACTACCGCGCTGGAGCACGGTACTACCGCGTAGGACGCGGATGTAAAAAATTACATCCGCCCCTACTACCGCTTGCGCAGCAGCACCAGGCTAGAGCTCACGGTACTACGCTCAGAAGGAGCGGTACTACCGTGGGAGCCCATGGTAGTACTGTGCCGGAGCCCATGGTAGTACCGTGCCGGAGCCCGGTACTACCGCTGGCGCCTGTGGTAGTACCGCTTTGGGGAGCAGTACTACCGCCAGCTTGTGAACAACAACACTCGGAGTCCTTCATTTCGCGAGACATGGTGAGACGGAGGAAACTCCAAAGAGCCAAAGGAAAGGCGGTGCAAAGGGAACGTGTATGTGAGATTCCACCCAAACCTTTCCAAAGTGGACCCCCTCTTAATAGTACGGCTTTCCTACGACTCAACTCCACCGAAAAGAACCATAGAGAAACACCGCCTTCAATAATCTTCGAGGGGCATCAAATCGTCTTGTGTTTAGTCATGATATATCTGAAAAGCTCAATACACACGATTAGTCCGCAAAAGCATTATCATCAATCACCAAAACTACAAAGGGACAAGTATGCCCTTACATCATGTCATCTTGCTTAATGCGTTACTCCGTTCTTTATGAACTTAATACTCTAGATGCATGCTGGATAGCGGTCGATGTGTGGAGTAATAGTAGTAGATGCAGGCAGGAGTCGGTCTACTTGAGACAGACGTAATGCCTATGTTCATGATCATTGCCTTAGATGTCATCATAATTATGCGCTTTTCTATCAACTGCTCGGCAGTAATTTGTTCACCCGCCATAATATATGCCATCTCGAGAGAAGCCACTAGTGAAACCTATGGTCCCCCCGGTCTCTTTTCCATATTATTGAATCTCGTTTACATCTTGCTAGTTTCCAATCTACTATTTTGCAATCTTTACTTTCCAGTCTTTACTTTCCAATCTATACACCCAAAAATACCAAAAATATTTACTTTACCATTTATCTATCTCTATCAGATCTCACTTTTGAGAGTGACCGTGAAGGGATTGACAACCCCTTTATTGTGTTGGTTGCAAGTTCTCGATTGTTCGTGCAGGTATTCGATGACTTGTGCGTCGTCTCCTACTAGATTGATACCTTGGTTCTCAAAACTAAGCGAAATACTTACGCTACTTTGCTGCATCACCCTTTCCTCTTCAAGGGAAAACCAATGCAATCTCAAGAGGTAGCAAGAAGGATTTCTGGCGCCGTTGTCAGGGAGATCTATGCCAAGTCAAGGCATACCAAGTACCCATCATAAACTCTTCTCCCTTGCATTACATTATTCGCCATTCGCCTCTCATTTTCCTCTCCCCCACTTCTAAAATGATTTTCGAAAACCTTTGCCTTTTCTTCGCCCCTCTTCCATTCGTCTTTTCTCGCTTGCTTGTTGTGTGCTTGTGTGTTGGATTGATTGCTCGTGACGATGGCTCAAGAAAATACTAAATTGTGTGACTTTTCCAACACCAACAACAATGATTTTATTAGCACTCCGATTCCTCCTACTACCAATGCTAAATCTTGTGAAATTAATGCCGCTTTGTTGAATCTTGTTATGAAAGATCAATTTTCTGGCCTTCCTAGTGAAGATGACGCATCCCATCTAAACAACTTTGTTGATTTGTGCAACATGCAAACGAAGAAAGATGTGGATAATGATATTGTTAAATTGAAGGTATTTCCGTTTTCACTTAGAGATCGTGCTAAAACTCGGTTCTCATCTTTGCCTAAAAATAGTATTGATTCTTGGAATAAGTGCAAAGATGCTTTTATATCTAAGTATTTTCCTCCTGCTAAGATCATCTCCCTTAGGAACGATATTATGAATTTTAAGCAACTTGATCATGAGCATGTTGCACAAGCTTGGGAGAGGATGAAATTGATGATACGTAATTTCCCTACACATGGTTTGAATTTATGGATGATTATACAAAAAAATTATGCCAGATTGAATTTTGCTTCTAGAAATCTTTTAGATTCGGCCGCGGGAGGCACTTTTATGGAAATCACTTTAGGATAGGCTACTAAGCTCCTAGATAATATTATGGTTAATTATTCTCAATGGCACACCGAAAGATCCACTAGTAAAAAAGTTCATGCGATTGAAGAGATTAATGTTTTGAGTGGAAAGATGGATGAACTTATGAAATCATTTGCTAATAAAAGTGTTTCTTCTGACCCTAATGATATGCCTTTGTCCACTTTGATTGAGAATAATAATGAATCTATGGATGCGAATTTTGTTGGTAGGAATAATTTTGGTAACAACGCGTATAGAGGCAATTCTAATCCTAGGCCGTTTCCTAGTAATTCCTCTAATAATTATGGTCATTCCTACAACAACTCTTTTGGAAATTTTAATAATATGCCCTCTGATTTTGAGAATAGTGTTAAAGAATTTATGAGTTCACAAAAGAATTTCAATGCTTTGATTGAAGAAAAATTGCTTAAGATTGATGAATTGGCTAGGAACGTGGATAGAATTCCTCTTGATGTTGATTCTTTGAAACTTATATCTATTCCACCTAAGCATGATATCAATGAGTCTCTCAAGGCCATGAGAATTTCCATTGATGAGTGCAAATAAAGAACCGCTAAGATGCGTGTTAAAAAAGGTTGGTTTGTAAAAGCATGTTCTTCTAGTTTCCATGCTAATAATGATGAAGATCCAAAAGTGATAGATGTGACTCCTATTAAATCTTTGTTTTCCAATATGAATCTTGATAAAGATGGGACTAGAGATGAGTCAACTTTAGTTAAAAGGCGTCCCAATGATTCGGAGTTTTGAGATCTAGATGCAAAAATTGATAAAAGTGGGATTGAAGAGGTCAAAACTTTAAGTAGCAATGAACCCACTATTTTGGATTTCAAGGAATTTAATTATTATAATTGTTCTTTAATATATTGTATTTTCTTGTTACAATCCGTGTTAAATTCTCCTCATGCTTATAATCGAAACAAAGCTTTTACTAAACATAGCGTTGATGCTATGATGCAATCTTTTGAAGAAAAGCTTGAACTAGAAGTTTTGATCCCTAGAAAACTTTATGATGAGTGGGAACCTACTATTAAGATTAAGATTAAAGATTATGAATGCTATGCTTTGTGTGATTTGAGTGCTAGTGTTTCCACGATTCCAAAAACTTTGTGTGATGTGCTAGGTTTCCCTGAATTTGATGACTGTTCTTTAAATTCGCATCTTGCGGATTCCACCATTAAGAAACATACGAGAAGGATTAATGATGTTATTATTGTTGCAAATAGGAATTATGTGCCAATAGATTTCATTGTTCTTGATATAGATTGCAATCCTACATGTCCTATTATTCTTGGTAGACCTTTCCTTATAACGATTGGTGCAATTATTGATATGAAAGAAGGAGACATTAGATTCCAATTTCCGTTAAGGAAGGGCATGGAACACTTTCCTGGGAAGAAAATTAAATTATCTTATGAATATATTATGAGAGCCACTTATGTATTGCATGCCAAAGATGACAATACCTAGATCTATTCGTGTGTTTATACCTAGCTAGGGGCGTTAAACAATAGCGCTTGTTGGGAGGCAACCCAAATTTGTTTTTGTTCTTTACTTTTTGCTCCTGTTTAGTAATAAATAATTCATCTAGACTCTAGTTATATGTGGTTTATGTTTTAACTAGTGTTTGTGCCAAGTAGAACCTTTGGGAAGACTTGGGTGAAGTCAATGTGATCTTGCTGTAAAAAATAGAAACTTTTGCGCTCACGAGAATAGCTATAATTTTTTATAGAGGAGTGATTTTAGGTTGTTCTTTTTGAATAAGATTAATAGACAAATTCCTCACGTCCAACAATTTATTTCAGAATTTTTGGAGTTACAGATGTATTCTAAAGTTACATATTACTACAGACTATTCTGTTTTTAACAGATTCTGTTTTTCGCGTGTTGTTTGCTTATTTTGATGAATCTATGAGTAGTATCGGGGGATATGAACCATAGAGAAGTTGTAATATAGTAGGTTTTACACCAATATAAATAAAGAATTATTTCATAACAGTACCTTAAAGTGGTGATTTATTTTCTTATACTAACAGAGCTCATGAGATTTTCTATTAAAGTTTTGTGTTGTGAAGTTTTCAAGTTTTGGGTAAGGATTTGATGGACTATGGAATAAGGAGTGGAAACAGCCTAAGCTTGGGGATGCCCAAGGCACCCCAAGGTAAAATTCAAGGACAACAAAAATCCTAAGCTTGGGGATGCCTCGGAAGGCATCCCCTCTTTCGTCTTCGTCTATCGGTAACTTTACTTGAGGCTTTATTTTTATTCACCACATGATATGTGTTTTGCTTGGAGCGTCTTGTATGAATTGAGAATTTGATTTTTAGTTTACCACAATCATCCTTGCTGTACACACCTTTTTAGAGAGACACACATGAATCGTGATTTATTAGAATACTCTATGTGCTTCACTTATATCTTTTGAGCTAGACAAAATTGCTCTAGTGCTTCACTTATATCTTTCTAGAGCACGGTGATAGTTTTATTTTATATAAATTGTTGAACTCTCATGATTCACTTATATTATTTTGAGATTCTTTTAGAGCAGCATGCTAATTTTCTTTGGTTATAAAATTAGTCCTAATATGATAGGCATCCAAGATGGGTATAATAAAAACTTTCATATGCAGTGCATTGAATACTATGAGAAGTTTGATTCTTTATGATTGTTTTGAGATATGAAGATGGTGATATTAGAGTCATGCTAGTAGAGTAGTTGTGAATTTGAGAGATACTTGTGTTAAAGTTTGTGATTCCCGTAGCATGCACGTATGGTGAACCGTTATGTGATGAAGTTGGAGCATGATTTATTTATTGATTGTCTTCCTTATGAGTGGCGGTCGGGGACGAGCGATGGTCTTTTACTACCAATCTATCCCCCTAGGAGCATGCGCGTAGTACTTCGTTTCGATAAGTAATAGATTTTTGCAATAAGTATGTGAGTTCTTTATGGCTAATGTTGAGTCCATGGATTATACGCACTCTCACCCTTCCACCATTGCTAGCCTCTCTAGTATCGCGCAACTTTCACCGGTACCATACACCCACCATATACCTTCCTCAAAATAACCACCATACCTACCTATTATGGCAATTTCCATAGCCATTCCTAGATATATTGCCATGCAACTTTCCACCGTTCCGTTTATTATGACACGCTCCATCATTGTCGTATTGCTTTGCATGATCATGTAGTTGACATTGTATTTGTGGCAAAGCCACCGTTCATAATTTTTCATACATGTCACTCTTGAATCATTGCACATCCCGGTACACCGCCGGAGGCATTCACATAGAGTCATATTTTGTTCTAAGTATGAGTTGTAATTCCTTAGTTGTAAGTAAATAAAAGTGTGATGATCTTCATTATTAGAGTGTTGACCCATGTGAGGAAAGGATGATGGAGACTATGATTCCCCCACAAGTCGGGATGAGACTCTGGACGAAAAATAAAAATAAAAGAGGCCGTAAAAAAAGAAAAGGCCCAAATAAAAAAAATAAAAAATGAGAGAAAAAGAGAGAAGGGGCAATGCTACTATCCTTTTTCTACCCTTGTGCTTCAAAGTAGCACCATGATCTTCATGATAGAGAGTCTCCTATGTTGTCACTTTCATATTCTAGTGGGAATTTTTCATTATAGAACTTGGCTTGTATATTCCGATGACGGTCTTCCTCAAAGTGCCCTAGGTCTTCGTGAGCAAGCAAGTTGGATGCACACCCACTTAGTTTCTTCTTGAGCTTCCATACACTTATAGCTCTAGTGCATCCGTTGCATGGCGATCCCTACTCACTCACATTGATATCTATTGATGGGCATCTCCATAGCCCGTCGATACGCCTAGTTGATGTGAGACTATCTTCTCCTTTCTGTCTTCTCCACAACCACCATTCTATTCCACATATAGTGCTATGTCCATGGCTCATGCCCATGTATTGCGTGAAGATTGAAGAAGTTTGAGAACATCAAAAGTATGAAACAATTGCCTGGCTTGTCATCGGGGTTGTGCATGATTAAATATTTTGTGTGATGAAGATAGAGCATAGCTAGACTATATGATTTTGTAGGGATAGCTTTCTTTGGCCATGTTATTTTGAGAAGACATGATTGCTTTGTTAGTATGCTTGAAGTATTATTGTTTTTATGTCAATATTAAATTTTTGTCTTGAATCTTTCAGATCTGAACATTCATGCCACAATAAAGAAAATTACATGAATAAATATGTTAGGTAGAATTCCACATCAAAAATTCTGTTTTTATCATTTACCTACTCGAGGACGAGCAGGAATTAAGCTTGGGGATGCTTGATACGTCTCCAACGTATCTATAATTTTTGATTGTTCCATGCTATTATATTATTTGTTTTGGATGTTTAATGGGCTTTAATAGGCTCTTTTATATTATTTTTGGGACTAACCTATTAACCGAGGGCCGAGTGTCAGTTTCTGTTTTTTTGCCTATTTAGAGTTTTGCGGAAAAGGAATACCAAACGGAGTCCAAACGGAATGAAACCTTCGTGATGATCTTTCTTGGACCGAAAGCAAACCAGAAGACTTGGAGATGAAGTCGGAGAGGCAACGAGGCGACCATGAGGCAGGAGGGCGCGCCCAGGGGGGTAGGCGCGCCCCCACCCTCGTGGGCCCCTCGTAGCTCCCCTGACCTAGTTCCTTCGCCTATATATATACTCTTATACCCTAAAAACCCAGGGGGAGCCACGAAACCACTTTTCCACCGCCGCAACCTCCTGTACTTGTGAGATCCCATCTTGGGGCCTTTTCTAGTGATCTGTCGGAGGGGGATTCGATCACGAAGGGCTTCTACATCAACACCATTACCTCTCTGATGAAGCGTGAGTAGTTTACCACAGACCTTCGGGTCCATAGTTATTAGCTAGATGGCTTCTTCTCTCTCTTTGATTCTCAATACCAAATTCTCCTTGATGTTGTTGGTGATCTATTTGATGTAATACTCTTTTGCGGTGTGTTTGCCGAGATCCGATGAATTGGGGATTTATGAACAATATTATCTATGTATATTATTTGGTTCTTCTCTTAGTTCTTATATGCATGATTTGATATCTTTGTAAGTCTCTTCAAATTGTCGGTTTAGTTTGGCCTACTAGATTGATCTTTCTTGCAATGGGAGAAGTTCTTAGCTTTGGGTTCCATCTTGCGGTGTCCTTTCCCAGTGACAGTAGGGGCAGCAAGGCACGTATTGTATTGTTGCCATCGAGGATAACAAGATGGGGTTTTCATCATATTGCTTGAGCTAATTCCTCTACATCATGTCATCTTGCTTAATGCGTTACTCCGTTCTTTATGAACTTAGTACTCTAGATGCATGCTGGATAGCGGTTGATGTGTGGAGTAATAGCACTAGATGCAGGCAGGAGTTGGTCTATTTGACACGGACGTGATGCCTATGTTCATGATCATTGCCTTAGATGTCATCATAATTATGCGCTTTTCAATCAATTGCTCGACAGTAATTTGTTCACCCACCGTAATATATGCTATCTCGAGAGAAGCCACTAGTGAAACCTATGGCCCCCGGGTCTCTTTTCCATATTACTGAATCTTGTTTACATCTTGCTAGTTTCCGATCTACTATTTTGCAATCTTTACTTTCCAATCTATATACCCAAAAATACCAAAAATATTTACTTCATCGTTTATCTATCTCTATCACATCTCACTTTTGCGAGTGACCGTGAAGGGATTGACAACCCCTTTATCGCGTTGGTTGCAAGTTCTTGATTGTTTGTGCAGGTATTCGGTGACTTGTGCATCATCTACTACTGGATTGATATCTTGGTTCTCAAAACTGAGGGAAATACTTACGCTACTTTGCTGCATCACCCTTTCCTCTTCAAGGGAAAACCAACGCAAGCTCAAGAGGTAGTAGGATGCCCATGGCACCCCAAGCTATTATCCAAAGAGAAGCAAGCAACTAAGCTTGGGGACGCCCCCAGTGGCATCCCCTCTTTCTTCTAACGACCATCGGTATTTTACTCGAAGCTATATTTTTATTCGTCACATACTATGAGTTTTGCTCGGAGCGTCTTGTATGATATGATTCTTTGCTTGTTTTGCTTTGTGTTTTAAGTCTTGAATCTTTGATGGAGGCACTTATTTGAGAGAGCCAAAATTATGCCATGACTTGTTAGAATTGCTCTCTACGCTTCACTTAAATCTTTATGAGCTATGGAATTGCTCTAGTGCTTCACTTACA
Organism: Triticum aestivum; assembly: GCF_018294505.1. Classification (NCBI taxonomy): domain Eukaryota; kingdom Viridiplantae; phylum Streptophyta; class Magnoliopsida; order Poales; family Poaceae; genus Triticum; species Triticum aestivum. Next base: position 306,893,931 of record NC_057795.1, on the reverse strand, counting down.
TATTTTTGAGCACGGTGTGCTTTGTTATTTTTGAAGAAATGCTCTCATGCTTCACTCAGATTTATTTGAGAGTTAGAAATTTTATAAGAAATTCTCTCTTGCTTCACTTAAATTATTTTAAGAGAAAGAAATATTATGCTCATGATCTTTACTTACATTTGTTTGAGCTTATCAAAAGCAACACATGAAAATTAGTCCCAAAGTGATAGATATCCAAGAAGGATATAATAAAAACTTTCATGAAGATCACTGGACAAAATAAACTTGGTTCCTTGCAATAGTTTTGACTTTTGAGATATGATGATGTGATATGTGAGTCATGTTGATGAGTAATTATGCTTTAATAAGAATATTTGTGTTAAGGTTTGTGATTCCCTATGCAAGCACGAAAGTCAATACTCATGCAATGAAATTACATCCTACTTGTGGTGCATTATTCGGTGTTAATTATGCTTAATGCTTGCTTATGAGATTATTCATTTCTTAGTTGGTCGCTTCTCAATCTTTTGCTAGCCTTCATTTTGCACTAAGTATGATCACTACTTGTGCATCCAAAATCCTTTAAACCAGTTTTGCCACGTGAGTCCACTATATCTACCTATATGCGGTATTATTTTGCCGTTATAAGCAAATTTGTATGTGCCATCTCTAATTTTTAAAATAAATTTCTCTTTTGTGTGCTCGTACCGCTCGCGAGGCGGTGAGGGTGTAACATCCCAAATTTCCAATTTGGAATGTTATACATAGGTCATCATTGCATATCATATTTTATTGCATTTTGGTTGATCCTAGAAATTCTAAGCAACTCAAGGACTCAAATACAGAGTTGGGGGTTTCGTTATTTTCATATTTGAGTTTTCTCAAATTTTTGAAAAGAGGATCATTTGGATTTAATCATTTTCTCTCCGAGTATTTCCAATGTTAAAATAAAAGAGAGGAGATAAAATGACTTCTCCAAAATAAAAGAAATATTGGAGGAAAAATGCTAAAATCAATTAAGATTTTATTTGGACTTTTATTGCTATTTTATTTGAATTAGGAAAAAAATGTGTTTTTCAAATTACATTAGTGGCGCCAATAAATGTTCACTTTGTCCGCAATATTATTAGAGGACCGCAAAAATTTATTTCAGGATTTTTGGACTCTGTTTAGTATTTCTTTTGTTTGTTTTTCCGCGTCAGTTTTATTAAAAAAAGTGCACCGACCTAACGGGCCGTGCCCGACCCGAACACCGCCCGACCAGCCTTTAAAGCCTGACGCCCACACCCCGCCAGCCCAAGCCGCCCCACCGCTGAAACCCTAGCCGCCGCCGCCGCCTCGAGACACGCACCGCCGCCGCCACCTCGCGTGCCGCCGCCCGTCGCCGCCGCCGACCGTCAGCCGTCGGAGACGCCGCCGCCGCCACCAATCCCGCCGCCGCCGCTGCCGGAGACATTGCCGCCGCCACCAATCCCGCCGCCGCCGCCGCCAGACCTCGCCGGAGGTAGACGCCGCCGCCGTCTCGGTTTTTCTCAGAAAACCGTTCATTTTTTAAACCCTAGATCTAGTTTTTTTTGAACCTTTAGATCTAGTTTTTTTAGATCGGTTCGTTTTTTTGGTTTAGTTATTTAGCGGACATTCGTCCATAAGTTTGTTTTAACGAGCGTTGTTCGTCAGTTAGTCGCAGATAGTGAATGTTCGTTCATTAGCCTATTCGTCTCGTTTTATTTTTTCCAGGGTTTTTCCGCGATTATTTTCGATCGAGATTTCTGCCCTGATCTTCGATCTAGTTTATCTTTTTGCTCGTTTATCCAAATTAGATGAAACAAGCGCCTAGATCTTCGTCTCGAAGCCCTCTTTCTGTTTAACCAACTTGAACAAGATTTTGGTACTATAAAATTTGACTTTAGTCCAGATTAATAAACGAATCTTGTTTCTTTCGTAGTTTGAGTTTCGTTGCTCCGTTTGATTTGATTCTTTTTGCAAGCCGGAGTTCTTCAGTTGAACTTTCTGGTTAGATCTTTTATTTGAGTTTTAACCATGCTTCTATTTGAGTTCTTATGTATATTATTGTTTGTTTGTGATAGAATACCCGGAGTGCGAAGCGTGCTACTACGAGTCTCTAGGTTTTGCAGATCATCAGCAAGGCAAGTAACACTTTGATCATATCCCTTTGTTACCTAGTTTTTATGCATTAGTTTCAATCCTCAAACATTGCATGGTTAGGATTTGAATAACATGTGGGTTTGGGAAGTAGATGATGAGGTAGAACCTATTGTCCTTTTTATTATCAAACCTTTGGGAGTTACTTCTACATTATGCTCAGGATTGCTATGCTATGCTCGTAGACGTGGATTGGGTGAGTGTATCCATGATAGATGTGAGTATTGTTAATTAATGGTTAACTTAAGGTGGCTACTTAAACACACATCTGGGTGGATTGGTTGAGGCAACCTGGAGTACCCAGTGGTTGTCAGGGCACCTGGAGAATCTAGTGTTGTCCTAGGATATCCTGGAGTACCCGTGTGATCATCCTATGGTTCGCCACCCAGGCTCAAAGGGATCATAATATTATTCATGCTAGAAACTTCCGTGTGCAGCCACAAGCCATTATGGGCTCTAGCATAGTTGAATAAGCTGTGTGACCTCTTTCAGTGGTAGGCTAGCAGATGTAGAGGATGTAGGTGGTACTGTCTACCCAGAGTAAAGAGTTAATGCATCTGAAAGACTGTGTCTCGGTCATCCATTTCTCAAACATGATGAAGTGCGAGAAATTCAACGGAGGAGATCGAGTCTTGTGGGGAAAAGTGTGCAAACCTCTGCAGAGTGTACAAACTAATCATGGTTAGCCGTATCCCCGGTTATGGACATCTTGAGTATCTGGTTCTTGGATTATCATGTTGATCTCATCACTCAAAATTAATTTGTTTGGGTTAATTGAAGTTGCTTAATTGGGATTGAGTTGGAGGAACCTTCTCAATGTTTAACAACCACCATGATAGTTAAATAAAATTTATTCCTTTGTTGTAGGGGAAAATTGGCTTTATGCAAAACAGTGACCATAGAGCTTTCCACCAGCCATATATGCATGTAGTGATAGCATTTATTCTGTTCATTACTCTATGTGTTTCATTGCCAGCATATTCCATGTGCTGACCCATTTCGGGCTGCAACATATCATGTTGCAGACTTTTCAGATGACGAGTAAGGTGCCATAGGTCGTTGTCGTTTACTCAGCTATGCCGTTGGAGTTGATGGACTCACTTTATCTTCCAAGCCTTCCGCTGTTATCTTATTTAGATGGCCTTAAGCCATATTATTGTAATAAGTTCTCTTTTGAGACATTCGATGTAATAAGTGTGTGATTGAAACTCTGTTATAAATCCTCGAGTATCGTGCGTGTCAGCATTACCGATCCAGGGATGACACTGATGCACAGAGACTAGACAGTTTGAGGTCTGGTCGCTACAGAGGGGTGGCCAATATTTTCCATGCTAGATGTGTTATTCTCACGATGAGTGTTTATTCACTTGTCATTGCACGAGAGTAAGGCAAAGGTATTAGGGATGCCCAGTCTCGAAATGAAAAATGAATTTACTTTATGTTGTCAAATAATAAATTCCTTGGAAAGTGTTGGTATGGAGGGCAACCGTGGATACGGCTAGCCATGGAAAGTGAAAGTATGGTTGAAAAAGGAATGAACTTTATTTTCTGTTTGGGAACCGCCTATAATATATCTAGCATGGAAAGTGTTGGGAGCTTTAAGTCATTTTTGTTGGTGGGAAAAGTATGCCTATCAAAATGTTTTTATCTCTCAATTTTCGCTTTGAGCTCTAACACCTCCACAAATCCCTACTTCCCTCCGCGAAGGGCCTTTCTTTTACTTTATGCAATTTTTATTTTTAATTTGAGTCACCATCTTCTCTTATAAAGCACCAACTAGGAGGCACTATGATCATACTTGAGCATTGGGTGTGATGTCTACTACACAACCTTCTTCTTGTAGACGTTGTTGGGCCTCCAAGTGCAGAGGTTTGTAGGACAGTAGCAAATTTCCCTCAAGTGGATGACCTAAGGTTTATCAATCCGTGGGAGGCGTAGGATGAAGATAGTCTCTCTCAAACAACCCTGCAACCAAATAAAAAAGAGTCTCTTGTGTCCCCAACACACCCAATACAATGATAAATTGTATAGGTGCACTAGTTCGGTGAAGAGATGGTGATACAAGTGCAATATGGATGGTAGATATGGGTATTTGTAATCTGAAAATATAAAAACAGCAAGGTAACTAATGATAAAAGTGAGCATAAACGGTATTGCAATGCTAGTAAACAAGGCCTAGGGTTCATACTTTCACTAGTGCAAGTTCTCTCAACAATAATAACATAATTGGATCATATAACTATCCCTCAACATGCAACAAAGAGTCACTCCAAAGTCACTAATAGCAGAGAACAAATGAAGAGATTATTGTAGGGTACGAAACCACCTCAAAGTTATCCTTTCTGATCGATCTATTCAAGAGTCCATAGTAAAATAACATGAAGCTATTCTTTCCGTTCGATCTATCACAGAGTTCATACTAGAATAACACCTTAAGACACAAATCAACCAAAACCCTAATGTCACCTAGATACTCCAATGTCACCTCAAGTGTCCGTGGGTATGATTATACGATATGCATCACACAATCTCGGATTCATCTATTCAAACCAACACAAAGTACTTCAAAGAGTGCCCCAAAGTTTCTACCGGAGAGTCAAGACGAAAATGTGTGCCAACCCCTATGCATAAGTTCACAAGGTGAACCCGCAAGTTGATCACCAAAATATACATCAAGTAGATCATGTGAATATCCCATTGTCACCACAGATAAGCACGGCAAGACATACATCAAGTGTTCTCAAATCCTTAAAGACTCAATCCGATAAGATAACTTCAAGGAGGAAACTCAATTCGTCACAAGAGAGTAGAGGGGGAGAAACATCATAAGATCCAACTACAATAGCAAAGCTCGTGATTGATAAGTCCATTTTGCATCATGCTTTTATATCAATTTTTATTGCATTATGGGTTGTTATTACACATTATATCTCAATACTTATGGCTATTCTCTCTTATTTTACAAGGTTTACCATGAAGAGGGGGAATGCCGGCAGCTGGAATTCTGGCCGGAAAAGGAGCAAACATTGGAAACCTATTCTGCACTGCTCCAAAAATCTTGAAACTCCACGAAACATGTTTTTGGAATTAATAAGAATTATTGAGCGGAAGAAATACATCAGGGGGCCCACACCCTGGCCAGGAGGGTGGGGGCGCGCCCACCCCTACTGGGCGAGCCCCCTGTCTCCTGGGCCCCATGGTGGCCCCCCGGTGTCCATCTTTTGCTATATGAAGGATTTTACCATGGAAAAAATTGTGGGCAAGCTTACGGGATGAAACTCCGCCACCACGAGGCGGAACCTTGGCGGAACCAATCTAGGGCTCCGGCGGAGCTGTTCTGTCGGGGAGACTTGCCTCCGGGAGGGGGAAATCATCACCAACGTCATCACCAACGATCCTCTCATCGGGAGGGGGTTAATCTCCATCAACATCTTTACCAGCACCATCTCCTCTCAAAACCCTAGTTCATCTCTTGTATCCAATCTTGTATCCAAACCACAAATTGGTACCTGTGGGTTGCTAGTAGTGTTGATTACTCCTTGTAGTTGATGCTAATTGGTTTACTTGGTGGAAGATCATATGTTCAGATCCTTTACGCATATTATTACTCCTCTGATTATGAACATGAATATGCTTTGTGAGTAGTTACGTTTGTTCCTGAGGACATGGGTGAAGTCTTGCTATTAGTAGTCATGTGAATTTGGTATTCGTTCGATATTTTGATGAGATGTATGTTGTCTTTTCCTCTAGTGGTGTTATGTGAATGTCGACTACATGACACTTTACCATTATTTGGGACTAGAGGAAGACATGGGGAAGTAATAAGTAGATGATGGGTTGCTAGAGTGACAGAAGCTTAAACCCTAGTTTATGCGTTGCTTCGTTAGGGGTTGATTTGGATCCATATGTTTAATGTTGTGGTTAGGTTTACCTTAATACTTCTTTTGGAGTTGCGGACGCTTGCAATATGGGTTAATCATAAGTGGGATTCTTGTCCAAGTAAGGGCAGTACCCAAGCACCGGTCCACCCACATATCAAATTATCAAAGTACCAAACGCGAATCATATGAGCGTGATGAAAACTAGCTTGACGATAATTCCCATGTGTCCTCGGGAGCTCTTTTCTCATTATAAGAAATTCTCCAGGATTATCCTTTGCTACAAAATGATTGGGCCACCTTGCTGCACTTTATTTACTTTATTTACTTATTACTCGTTACTATTTATCTTATCACAAAACTATCTATTACCTACAATTTTAGTGCTTGTAGAGAAAACCTTCCTGAAAACCGCTTATCATTTCCTTCTGCTCCTCGTTGGGTTCGACGCTCTTACTTATCGAAAGGACTAGGATAGATCCCCTACACTTGTGGGTCATCAAGACTCTTTTCTGGTGCCATTGCCGGGGAGTGTAGCGCTTTTGGTGAGTGGAACTTGGTAAGTGAGGGAGTCCTGGATTAGGGGGTATCCGAAGAGCCGGACTATACACTTTGTCCGGACTGTTGGAGCGTGAAGATACAAGACTCAAGACTTCGTCCCATGTCCGGATGGGACTCTCCTTTGCGTGGAATACAAGCTTGGCGATCCGGATATTATATTTCCTTCTTTGTAATCGACTCTGTGTAAACCCTAGCCCCCTCCGGTGTCTATATAAACCGGAGGGTTTAGTCCTTAGAGACACAATCATAATCATCATAGGCTAGCTTCTAGGGTTTAGCCTCTACGATCTCGTGGTATATCAACTCTTGTAATACTCATATCATCAAGATCAATCAAGCAGGAAGTAGGGTTTTACCTCCATCGAGAGGGTCCGAACCTGGGTAAAACATCGTGTCCCTTGCCTCCTGTTACCATTAGCCTTAGACGCACAGATTGGGACCCCCTACCCGAGATCCGCCGGTTTTGACACCGACATTGGTGCTTTCATTGAGAGTTCCTCTGTGTCGTCACTGCAAGGCTCGATGGCTCCTTCAATCATCAACAACAACGCAGTCCAGGGTGAGACTTTTTCTCCCCGGACGGATTTTCGTGTTCGGCGGCTTCGCTCTGCGGGCCAATTCACTTGGCCATCTGGAGCAGATCAACAGGTACGCCCCTGGCCATCAGGTCAGATTCGGAAACTTGAACTACACGACCGATGTCCGCGGAGACCTGATCTTTGATGGATTCGGGCCTACGCCAGGAGCGCCGAACAGTCACGATGAACACGGCTTAGACCTGTTGTTGGACAATACTCAGGATATCGTACCCGCAGGAGCCTCGGACCTAAATCCGGGGCAGATTGCGTCGTCCGAGGATGGGTGGATGGACCGCACCCCGGAGGCCGCACACTCATTGGCAGAAGAGCCGAATACAGACTTCATCCCCAAGGAAGCCTGTGTCTCCGAACTCCTGGACTTGTGTCCGGTTGTGGGTCCCAGACCGCGCGCCCCCAAGCCCGCCAATTCTGGCCGGGCTCGGGTAATGGAATTTGCCGCCGCGGATATCTTCCAGCACTCGCCCTTTGGCGACATGCTGAACTCACTAAAATCTCTCTCTTTGTTAGGAGATTCTTGGCCGAACTATGTCCGGCTCAAGGGGGAAGAAGGTGACGAAGAAATTCGTTACCCACCCACCACCCACTTCATAGCCACTGTCGACGACGTAACAGACATGCTTGACTTCGACTCTGATGACACCGACGGTATGGACGTCGGTGCAGGAGACGATTCAGAACCACCACCCACGGGGCACTGGACTGCCACCTCATCATATGATATATACATGGTGGACACGCCTAAGGAGGACGATGGCAATAAAATGGAGGACAAAACCCCCAGACAAAAGCCAAAACATCGGCGCAGACGCCGCTCTAAGTCCAGCCACAGTAAAAACAACGATAACAGCGCTTGAAGGATCGACACCTCAGACAACTCCAAAGGCAACAACGACCATATGGACCCAGCGATGGAGCAGGATGAGCCAGGTCACGCCAAACACAGCCCGGAGCAGACTCCCGATCACAGCGATCCCGGGGGCCGAACCCATCAACCCGCCCCGGTAGAGGAGCAAAGCCCGGACGACGATGCATTCATCATCCCGAAAACACGTTTGGAACAAGATAACCTCCACAGAAAGCTTATGGCCACTGCGAGAAGTCTAAAGAAGCAGAAGCAAAGGCTTAAGGCCGCCCAGGAAATGCTCAATCACAAATGGAATACAGTGCTAGACACTGAAGAAAAATACGGCGATGATCGCCGCACAAAGAGCTATCCAAAGCGCAAGCTGCTGCCAGAATTCGACGATGAGGCCGTTCCACTGAAGAACAATACGTCCAGTAGGCCGGACAAACCACTACTAGGAAAAGGCCTACTAATGGCGCACCAGTTTTGCCTACTAATGGCGCACTACTGGTGCGCCATTAGTATCAAGCCACTAGTATTTTTTACTAATGGCGCACCAGTGGTGCGCCATTAGTATCTGGTAGTGCGCCATTAGTATCTGGTATACTTATGGCGCACCACATAGAAGTGCGCCGTTAGTAACATTTTTTTTTCAAATTTCTTTTTCAGATTTTTTTTTAAAAAAAAATTCAAGTTTTTTTTCGTTTTTTTCTTAATCTCAGGTCACTATGGCTTAATCTCGGGTCAATATGCTTAAACTCAGGTCAAATCGCACTCCGTGGTCAAACTTCCCAAAAGGTCACCCATCCTCACACTACTCCAGCCCAAGCACGCTTAACTTCAGAGTTCTATCCAACCCCAGCAACAGCTCACTTCACAGGCACTTGTTGATATATCTAGCATATCAATCCTATTATACCTTGTTGATGTCTAGGACTTTGTTCATGTTCATGACTATGATGAAATTTTGAAAAATATTTCAAACTTCCCGGTCATATTACATATCATTTTTTGAAAAACAATTCAAAAAAAAATCAAAACCATTTTTTTCTAGGTGCGCCACTAGTAAGTTTGAATTTTTTTAATTTTTTTGCCTCTAGATCTTGAAAGCCCCGCAAATTTTTTCTGTTAGGTTTTTGGGGATTTTGAAAATGTTTAACGGGGTTCCCCCAGTTAAATTCGGATGTAACTTTTCGAGTAGATGATTTTTCATATAAAAAACTTTTTAATCCGAGTTCGTATGCAAAAGTTATGGCCATTTTACAAATTTCCAAAGAGATTTTGCAAATAAAGTCGAAATTCATATTTGTAAATTTTTCCAACAACTAGACCACATATCACATGGGAAACTTATTTTTTTGACATTTTTATCATTTTCTTTTATTTTTTTAAAACTGAAAAGGTGGTCGGGGGGGGGGGGGTGCATTCGGGAACTTTTGGGCCAAGTTAGTAATGGCGCACTGGGGTGGTGCGCCATTACTAGTTAAACTAGTAATGGCGCACCACACCCACGGTGCGCCATTACTAGTTTTGAAAAGAAAAAAAGAAAAAAAATTGATTTTTTTTTGAAAAAAACTTAGTAATGGCGCACCAGTGGACAGTGCGCCATTACTAGTTAAAACTAGTAATGGCGCACTGTCCACAGGTGCGGCATTACTAACAAATTTTTTTAAACTACTAATGGCGCACGGCGTGTGTGGTGCGCCATTACTATGTCAACTAGTAATGGCGCACCACTCCCACGGTGCGCCATTTGTAGTTTTGAATTATGTTTTACTAATGGCGCACCGTGGGATGTGGTGCGCCATTAGTATTTGCACACTAATGGCTCACCAACACATGGTGCGCCATTAGTATTTAGTAATGGCGCACCACATGTACAGTGCGCCATTAGTGTCCATCCCATCTATAGCCCTTTTCCTAGTAGTGAACCACTTCGTAGCCGCAACAAAGCAACCACTGACGCCGCACGCGATTTACGCGGGCTACTGGACAAAAAGGCCGGTGCGACCAGGTCCATCTACGGATCTAGAGGACACGCTCCGGCGAAGGATTATGGTCACCAAAACGATCATACTGATCGAGTACCAGTTCAGAATCAACACCGAACACAACAACAGCTGACAACATGCCACAACATGTCCAGATACAGAGGAGCCACTCACCCTCTGTGCTTCACCGAAGAGGTGCCGGACCACAAATTTCCACAGGGTTTCAAACCCGTGAACATAGAGGCATATGACGGAACGACAGACCCGGGGTCTGGATTGAGGATTTTATCCTTCACATTCACATGGCTCGTGGGGACGATCTCCATGCCATTAAATACCTTCCCCTCAAGCTGAAGGGACCAGCTCAGCACTTGTTGAAAAGCCTCCCGAAAAACTCAATCGGAAGTTGGGAGGAACTTGAGGATGCTTTCAGGGCCAATTTTCAAGGAACCTATGTCCGACCTCCGGACGCTGACGTTTTAAGTCATATAATTCAATAGCCCGTAGAGTCCGCCCGGAAGCTTTGGAATAGATTCCTCACTAAGAAGAATCAAATTGTCGATTGTCCGGATGCCGAAGCCCTAGCGGCCTTCAAGCACAGCATCCGGGATGAGTGGCTCACCAGACACCTCGGCCAAGAAAAGCCGAGGACAATGGCAGCCTTAACAAGCCTTATGACCCACTTTTGCGCGGGTGAAGACAGCTGGTTGGCCCGTAGAGGCACCAGTGACCCAAGTACATCCAAAATAAGGGATGGGAACGGGAAGCCACGACGCGATAAAAACAAACGTCAAAAGAAGGAAGAAAGTACAGACAACACAACGGTCAACGCCGGATTCAGGGGCTCTCGACCTGGTCAATAAACGAAGCCATTTAAAGGCAGCAAAGAAGGACCGTTCGGCCTAAACAAAGTCCTGGATAGACTATGCCAAATTCATGGCACCCCCGAAAAACCTGTGAACAACACTCATAGAGAATGCTGGGTCTTTAAGTAGGCCGGCAAATTAAATGTTGAACACAAGGGAAGGGAAATACCAAGTGAAGATGAGGATGAGCCTCGCCAACCGAACACTGGGGGACAAAAAAAATTCCCACCAGAGGTAAAAACAGTAAATATGATCCACGCGGCTCATATACCCACAAGAAGGCGCGAACGCGCGCTCAAAGACGCATACGCTATAGAGCCCGTCGCCCCCAAACTTAACCACTGGTCGGCCTGCCCGATCACCTTAAATCACAGGGACCACCCGACTAGTATGCAACACGGAGGATCAGCTGCCTTGGTGCTCGACCCAATAATCGACGGATACCATCTCACCCGCGTCCTCATGGACGGCGGCAGTGGTCTTAACCTACTATACCAGGACACTGTCCGCAGGATGGGGATAGACCCATCTAGAATCAGCCAAAGTAACACCACATTTGAAGGGGTGATACCAGGCGTTGAAGCCCGCTGCAGGGGCTCCCTCGTACTAGAGGTGACATTCGGCTCCCCAGGCAACTTCAGAAGCGAAGAACTACTCTTCACAATCGCCCCCTCCAAAGCGGTTATCATGCATTGCTCGGGAGAATGGCACTTCGCCCGCTTCAACGCAGTACCGCACTACGCCTACCTTAAACTTTAGATGCCCGGTCCACGTGGCGTCATCACCGTTAACAGAAATACAAAGCGTTCCTTATGAGCGGAAGAGTATGCGACGTCTCTAGCAGCCGGACTCTAAGCGACCGCTAATATAAGAACGCATGATTGGTCGTTAAGACCACGGACATGGTTAGACGAGTCCGGTAGCCCAAATAAACCTGAGCTGGGCGCAATACATGTAACCCCATAGAGGACACCAGGGGTTATAGATATTTAAAGCCCCACCGTTGGCTTGACCTTATTAACAGGCCAGTGTCTTACACTTTTAATACCCATCGCACGCTTACGTCGTATTCTTCTGCATGAGTTTTTCCTGTTACAGACACCATTCGTGCGATACCCCCCCAGGACACGGCACAACGGAGACAAAGTCGCAGACGTGCAGCAGGGCCCCACTCAAAGGTTCCTCTTTAGATTAAGCCCCTGTGTAAACCTTTTTTATTGTCTCTTGTTGCTTACACATCCCATGGGAACTGCACCCACAAAGGATACTGCCGTTATTGGCATTTTTCCATGACAGACTAATGCACGTACCTGGAAATACAGGGTTCAAAATAAAGGGCGTTACTCAGCCCAGTATATGTTATAAAGTCCGAATACCTTTGGGAGTGTTTGGCGTTGCGAGTTTGGCCTTATGCATCAGCTCCGAATCATGTCTTTGGTCAAATGTTGGGTTTGCCCGGCTCCTGGGTTTGCCGTCTTACGTTCCGTTTTTATCGGCTAAGGCGGCCAAAGGAGAACTACTGCGATTGTGCCCTGGTTATTCCGGATGAGCACCTCAGTAGAGAAAGCCGAAAACTGACTGTCATGATATAGCGAGAGACTGTTCAACCACTCGAAGACTTATCAGAATCTTTAGGATTCCTCCGCATTAACGAAGGACCGTTTCCCGGTCATGTACACACGCGCTCGTATTCCGATGCACGCGAAGGTACCAGGGGCTACATAGTAGCCCCACCGTCAAACTCCTATGGCTAATTGAAGGTGTTAAAGCTATATAGTCCGGTTGCCTAGTTCGACGTGCGATCACCTCCTTAATTGACCAAGACGTTGGATCAAGTGTGATTATGCATATTATCGCGAACACCCCCACATTGCATGCGTGGGGGCTAAAGCCAACGACTGCTAACTTTCAGATTACATATATACATAAAACGGCTGCACAGGAGGCACAATAACACTTTTGGGCAAAAGTATAAACATAGCCTTCATAATTAAAATAGCATTGTTTTTACAATGAAACGATCTTTCACTCGAACATGACATTCTTCAAGCACCGAGCCTCTATTAAGCGAGCACCTTCTGCTACCTGCTCCAAGTTGTGCTCGGCCGGATCCTGGCCTCCCGCCGGATTCTGGGTCGCAATGATGGTGGCCTCCATATCTGTCCAATATGCTTTAACGCGGGCAAGAGCCATCCGTGCACCCTCTATGCACGCCGACCTCTTCATGGAATCGATCTACGATACGGCACCAAGGAATTGTTGCACTAAACCAAAATAATTGTCTGGCTTAGGCCCCTTCGGCCATAGAAGGTCTATTACAGAACGCATTGCAAGACCGGACAGCCTATGAAGCTCAGCCACAGCAGCCATCCTCTCACTCAACGGCAATGGGCGCGTGGGAGCACTGAATTGTGACCAGAACAGCTTTTCCACTTCATTATCTTTTTGATCTTCGAAAAACTTGGCCGCATCAGCCGTACTCTTCGCCAAATCCGCATACACGTCGGCAGGGCTCCAGTGTTGATCCAGGGGAGCATACTTCGGATCTAAAAACTTCATCCGCAATAAATAGGAGTTTCCAGCCACGATTTCTCTGGCCTGTCGAAGCTCCTCCCGCGCATCCCTGATCTCGGACCACGTCTCCTTGGCCGCATCAAGTGCCTTCTTCAGGTCCGCCGAATTAGCCCGATTCTCCTCTTCAAGGAGCTCATACCTGTCGGCGGCATTTTTCAGCTCCACAGCCATCTCGGCTATTTTGTCTTTGCTTCGGCGATGAGCAGCCTGTTCGGCTCTCAACTCTTCGACCGCCTTTAGGGCAGCCGCATTGCTAGCCCGGGCTTGTTCCTTGGCCAGGGCAAGTTCCGCCCTCAGGGCTTCCACGGCAGCAGCACCATCTGCAGTCCAAGCATTAATATTATGCTCCTCTCAATTTTTCCTATAAAAAATAAGTAAAGCAGAGCACATACCTTGTGACTCGTTAAGCCGCTCATTCACAAGTGTGATATCAGCATCAATAACTCCAATCTGCCTCCTCAGTTCGGCAACTTCAACAGACCGGTTGGCTGCCGGACCCTTAGACACCTGCGCATAAATACAGCACGATCATTACTTAACAATGTGATCCTCCATTTTCCGCCTAGGGCTGGCAACCAGAGTCTCAGGGGCTACTATCCATATGGAGCACACCTAGCGCGTGCGTCACAGTCAAATTTTATGTATTTTCATTACATACCTCAAAGCCTCTGACCAGGCTCGTAAAGGCTTCATTCAACCCGCCTGTGGCGGATGAAATCTTCTCAAGCACAGTGCTCATTATTAAACGGTGCTCCTCCGAGAGAGCAGCTCGCTCCAGAAGGCCCGTCAGTGTGTCCGGCCGGACGCCGAACTGTGCCGGACCATTCTTATCGCCCCCCGTGGGAGCCGAACGCTCCAAGCTCAGGGCAGCTGAAGTATTAGCTTCTGGCTTTGGCAGATCTGGACTCCTTCGTGACGACACCTCGGGGTCGCCCGCCCCATGTGGCGGAGAGGTTGGTGGGGTCTCACTCTCCATCATCTCCGGAAGGAGATCCACAGAAGACAAACTCTGTCGAGAAGAGCTGCTAGCCGGACTGCAAAGAATGGATCCTGGTTATTGTTGTCAGAGAAGGAAGCAGTACCTTTGTATTTACGATTAACTTATAGCTCGGTTGAGGGCTGGCCCATTGGCGGGCATGGTGCGGTGAGGGCGCCCTTCGGGGCAAGACCCCCTGGTGAAGCTTTCTTCCCTTGTCTGGGCACCTCCATCTCCAAGTCCTCGGAGGCGGCCCACTTCTTCCTGTGAGGGGAGGAGGCCTTAGATTCCCCTCCCTGACTGTCCTCCTTTGGGGAGGTAGCAATTCCCCCTGTTTGGATGTACAATGTGTGAAGTTCTGCTTCTCTGTGCTTCCCTTCGTCTTTCCCTGAGGGCACTTTGCTTAGCACACGACCAAGCATCTTGGCTATGGTGGGACTAGGCGAGCCTTCGGGAAGTGGAGCTGGACACCTGATTCTCTCTGCCTTGCAGAGCCATTCCTGGCCAGGGAGGATTTTCAGAATAATGTTATAATAAAAATAAACAAAGTGTTCGATTTCTGGGTTACTTACTTGGGTATCTGGGCGATTGCAGCTCAGGCCTGCATCCTCGCTGGTGTCCGGACACTTTACTTGTGGTCCGAAGAATAACTTACACATTCCTTCAAGCGTGACGCCGAAGAAGTGTAGAATAGTCCGCGGACCTTTCAGATTGAACTCCCACATCCGGAGAGGCCGGCGTTTGCACGGCAAGATCCGTCAGACTAGCATTACCTGAATTATGCTTACAAGGCTAATGTCCCTCTCAAGAAGCTCCCATATGCGGCTCTGCAACGTTGGTACATCATTAGCAGGCCTCCAATCCCGTCCTACGTTGGCCCATGACGCCAGTTGAGGCGGAGGGCCAGAACGGAAGTCTGGGGCAGCCACCCACTTTGTGCCTCTGGGAGCCGTGACGTAAAACCACCTCCGCTGCCATAGATCGGACACCTCCGGGAAGGAGCTCTCTGGCCATGGGGCGTTGGCATTCCTGCTTATTACAGCACCTCCACACTCCGCGTGTCGCCCCTCAATCATCTTCGGCTTCACATTGAAGGTCTTGAGCCATAAGCCGAAGTGCGGGGTGACGTGGAGAAAAGCTTCGCACACAATGATAAACGACGAGATGTGAAGGATGGCGTCCAGAGCTAGATCGTGAAAATCTAGCCCGTAGTTGAACATGAGCCCTCTCACGAAGGGATCAAGAGTGAAGCCTAAGCCGCGGAGGAAGTGAGAAAAAAATACGACACTCCCATTGGGCTCGGGAGTAGGGATGATCTGCCCTAGAGCAGGGAGCCTGTGCCTAATGTCGTCGGTCAGATATCCGACCTCCCTAAGCTTCGCGATATCCTCCTCTGTGATAGAGGAAGCCACCCACCAGCCTTGAAGGTTAGATTCGGACATGATTGAAGATCCGTAGGGCTTAAGCTTGGGCTTCGGGTGTTGGAACTCGAGATGCGAAAAGGCGCAAGCGTGGTAGAAAAGAGGGATAGGCCTCGGCCCCTCTATAAAGGGGGAGAATATCAAGCGTCCCCAGCATAACCGCTTGGGGCTTATCTAAAAAAACACGAAGTCATACCAACAGTCGTCGTGGGGTTGCGCACGCCCGTATTGATGGAAGATCTCGCGCTAAAGGGAACACGATCTCTGCTTTGGCAAGGTGTGCCAATAAAACCGCCTTGCAACGCGTATCGAGGCAGGCCAAGAAAAACTGGTTCGTGGTGGGCCAGGCCACAACGTAAGAGCACACCATACAAAAATTTTGTGAGCAGATCGGATATGTGAAATGTTATGCCCTCTACGGTGGTGTGCGGAAATTATCTCTCAGGAATCCGAACGCAATCAGAATGTTCGGCAATTATTTTGGAGTATTCGGAGATGGAACCCGCCTTGCAATGCCGAAGACAACCTACGCGCCGGACTCATCGTCATTGAAGCCTGGTTCAGGGGCTACTGAGGGAGTCCTGGATTAGGGGGTATCTGGACAACCAGACTATACACTTTGTCCAGATTGTTGGAGCGTGAAGATACAAGACTCAAGACTTCGTCCCGTGTCTGGATGGGACTCTCCTTTGCGTGGAAGACAAGCTTGGTAATCCGGATATTATATTTCCTTCTTTGTAACCGACTCTGTGTAAACCCTAGCCCCCTTCGGTGTCTATATAAACCAGAGGGTTTAGTCCTTAGAGACACAATCATGATCATCATAGGCTAGCTTCTAGGGTTTAGCCTCTACGATCTCGTGGTAGATCAACTCTTGTAATACTCATATCATCAAGATGAATCAAGCAGGAAGTAGGGTTTTACCTCCATCGAGAGGGCCCGGACCTGGGTAAAACATCGTGTCCCTTGCCTCCTGTTACCATTAGCCTTAGACGCACAGATCGGGACCCCCTACCCGAGATCCACCGGTTTTGACACCGACAGTAAGGAAACATTTATATAGTGTGCTGAAATTTTCTATTACTTGTCACTATGGAAACTAATCCTTTGAGGGGCTTGTTCGGGGTATCTTCATCTCGACCAGAAGAGTAAAGAGTTGCTCCTAAACCTACTGAACTTTTTGAAAATATTTACTTTGAGATTCCTTCAGGTATGATAGAGAAACTGCTAGCTAATCCATTTGCAGGAGATGGAACATTGCATCCCGATTTACACCTTATCTTTGTGGATGAAGTTTGTGGATTATTTAAGCTTGCAGGTATTCCCGATGATGTTGTCAAAAGGAAGGGATTCCCTTTATCTTTGAAGGGAGATGCATTGACATGGTATAGGCTATGTGATGATACAAGATCTTGAAATTATAAGCGATTGAAGTTGGAATTTCACCAGAAGTTCTATCCTATGCATCTTGTTCATCGTGATTGTAATTACATATATAATTTCTGGCCTCGTGAAGGAGAAAGCATCACTCAAGATTGGGGGAGGCTTAAGTCAATGTTATATTCATGCCCCAATCATGAGCTCTCCTGGGAAATGATTATTCAAAAAATTTATGCTCGGCTTTCTCTTAATGATCGCAACCTGCTCGATACTTCTTATGCTGGTTCTTATATGCTGAAGACTACTGATTTCAAATGGGACTTATTGGAAAGAATTAAATGCAACTCTGAAGACTGGGGTTCCGACGATGGTAAGGAGTCTATGACACCTAGGTTTGATTGTGTTAAATCTTTTATGGATACCGATGCTTTTCGTGGATTTAGCACTAAGTATGGACTTGACTCTGAGATAGTAGCTTCTTTCTGTGAATCTTTTGCTACTCACGTTGATCTCCCTAAAGAAAAGTGGTTTAAATATAATCCTCCTGTTGAAGTAAAAGTAGTTGCACCTATTACAGTAGAAGAAAAGACTATCATTTATAGCGATCCTATTATTCCTACTACTTATGTTGAGAAACCTCCTTTTCCTGTTAGGATAAAGGATCATGCTAAAACTTCGACTGTTGTTCGTAAGAGTAATACTAGGACTTATACACCTCCTGAGCAAATCAATGTTGAACCTAGTATTGCTATGGTTAAAGATCTCTTGGATGATGATTTAGATGGGCATGTTATTTATTTCTGTGGTGAGACTACTAATATTGCTAGACCAGATACTAAGATACATAGACCTGTGATAGGCATGCCTATGTTAAAAAGGAGATCATTGTTACCATGGCTTATGTGACATGGGTGCTAGCGCTAGTGCAATACCCTATGATTTATATAAAGAAATTATGCATGACATTGCACCCATTGAATTGGAAGACATTGATGTTACTATTAAGATTGCTAATAGGGATACCATTAAACCCGTTGGGATAGTTCGAGATGTTGAAGTCTTGTGTGGGAAGGTTAAATACCCTGCTGATTTTCTTGTTCTTGGTTCCCTACAAGATGATTTTTGTCCCATTATTTTTGGTATGCCCTTCTTGAATACAGCTAGTGCTAGGATTGATTCTGAAAAGGATACTATTACAATTGGCTTAGAGGGTATGTATCATGAGTTTAATTTTGCTAAGTTTCATAGACAACCTCGTGATAGAGAATCACCTAGTAAGGATGAGATTATTGGTCTTGCTTCCATTGCCGTGCCTGCTACTGATCCGTTAGAACAATATTTGCTAGACCATGAAAACGAAATGTTTATGAAGGAAAGAAGGGAAATAGATGAAGTGTTCCTTAAACAGGAACCCATGCTAAAACACAACCTTGCCATTGAAATTCTTGGGGATCCCCCTCCACCCAAGGGTGATCCCGTGTTTGAACTCAAACCATTACCTGATAATCTTAAGTATGTATCTTGATGAAAAGAAAATATATCCTGTTATTATTATATTAGTGCTAACCCTTCAGAGCAAGAAGAAGAAAGATTATTGAAAACTCTGAAGAAGCACCACGCTGCTATTGGATATACTCTGGATGATCTTAAGGGCATTAGTCCCACGTTATGGCAACACAAAATTACAGTGGAGAAAGATGCCAAACTAGTTAGAGATCCTCAATGACGACTGAATCCCAAGATGAAAGAAGTGGTAAGAAAGGAGATACTAAAGCTCCTTGAGGCAGGTATAATTTATCCCGTTCCTAAAAAGGGAGGTATTACCATTGTTCCTAATGATAAAGATGAATTGATCCCGCAAAGAATTATTACAGGTTATAGGATGGTAATTGATTTCCATAAATTAAATAAAGCTACTAAGAAAGATCATTACCCTTTACCTTTTATTGATCAAATGCTAGAAAGACTATGCAAATACACACATTTCTGCTTTCTAGATGGTTATTCGGGTTTCACTCAAATACCTGTGTTAGCAGGGGATCAATCAAAAACTACTTTTACTTGCCCTTTCGGTACTTTTGCTTATAGACGTATGCCTTTTGGTTTATGTAATGCACCTGCTACCTTTCGAAGATGCATGATGGCTATATTCTCTGATTTTTGTAAAAATATTTGGGAGGTATTCATGTATGACTTCTCCATTTATGGATCCTCTTTTGATGATTGTTTGAGCAACCTTGATCGAGTTTTGTAGAGATGCGAAGACACTAGTCTCGTCCTGAATTGGGAAAAGTGTCACTTTATGGTTAATGAAGGCATTGTCTTGGGGCATAAGATTTCCGAGAGAGGTATTGAAGTTGACAAAGCCAAAGTTGATGCTATTGAAAAGATGCCATGTCCTAAGGACATAAAAGGTATAAGAAGTTTCCTTGGTCATGCCAGTTTTTATAGGAGGTTCATTAAGGACTTTTCTTAGATCTCCAGGCCTCTCACTAAGTTATTGCAAAAAGATATTCCTTTTGTCTTTGATGATGATTGTGTAGAAGCATTTGAAATCCTTAAGTAAGCTTTGATCACTGCACCTATTGTTCAGCCACCTAATTGGAATTTACCTTTTGAAATTATGTGTGATGCTAGTGATTATGCTTTAGGTGCTGTTCTAGGGCAAAGAGTTGATAAGAAATTAAATGTTATCCAGTATGCTAGTAAGACCCTTGATACTGCCCAGAGAAATTATGCTACTACTGAAAAAGAGTTCTTAGCAGTTGTGTTTGCATGTGATAAGTTTAGACCTTATATTGTTGATTCCAAAGTTACTATTCACACTGATCATGCTGCTATTAAATATCTTATGGAAAAGAAAGATGCTAAGCCTAGACTCATTAGATGGGTTCTCTTGGTCCAAGAATTTGATTTGCATATTATTGATAGAAAGGGAGCTGAGAACCCTGTTGCAGACAACTTGTCTAGGTTAGAGAATGTTCTTGATGACCCACTGCTATTGATGATAGCTTTCCTGATGAACAATTAGCGGTCGTTAATGCTTCTCGTACTGCTCCTTGGTATGCTGATTATGCTAATTACATTGTTGCTAAATTTATACCCCCTAGTTTCACATACCAGCAAAAGAAAAAGTTCTTTTATGATTTAAGACATTACTTTTGGGATGACCCACACCTTTATAAAGAAGGAGTAGATGGTGTTATTAGACGTTGTGTGCCTGAGCATGAATAGGAACAGATCCTACGCAAGTGTCACTCTGAATCCTGTGGAGGACACCACGCTGGAGATAGAACTGCACACAAGGTACTACAATCTGGTTTCTATTGGCCTACTCTCTTCAAAGATGCTCGTAAGTTTGTCTTATCTTGTGATTAATGTCAAAGAATTGGTAATATTAGTAGACGTCAAGAAATGCCTATGAATTACTCTCTTGTTATTGAACCATTTGATGTTTGGGGCTTTGATTATATGGGACCTTTTCCTGCCTCTAATAGTTACACTCATATTTTAGTTGCTGTTGATTACGTTACTAAGTGGGTAGAAGCTATTCCAACTAGTAGTGCTGATCATAACACTTCTATTAAAATGCTTAAAGAAGTTATTTTTCCGAGGTTTGGAGTCCCTAGATATCTTATGACTGATGGTGATTCACATTTTATTCATGGTGCTTTCCGTAAGATGCTTTCTAAGTATGATGTTAATCATATAATCGCATCTCCTTATAATCCGCAGTCTAGTGGTCAAGTAGAGTTGAGCAATAGAGAGCTCAAATTAATTCTGCAAAAGACTGTGAATAGATCTAGAAAGAATTGGTCCAAAAAACTTGATGATGCATTATGGGCCTATAGAACTGCATACAAAAATCCTATGGGTATGTCTCCTTATAAGATGGTTTATGGAAAAGCTTGTCATTTACCTCTTGAACTTGAACATAAAGCATATTGGGCTATTAAAGAGCTCAACTATGACTTCAAACTTGCCGGTGAAAAGAGGTTGTTTGACATTAGCTCACTCGATGAATGGAGAACCCAAGCATATGAGAATGCCAAGTTATTCAAAGAAAAAGTCAAACGCCGGCATGACAAAAGGATACAAAAGCGTGAGTTTAACGTAGGAGATTATGTGTTATTATTCAACTCTCCTTTAAGATTTTTTTGCAGGAAAACTTCTCTCTAAATGGGAAGGTCCTTACGTTATCGAGGAGGTCTATCATTCTGGCGCCATAAAAATCAATAACTTCGAAGGCACAAGTCCGAGGGTGGTAAACGGTCAAAGAATTAAACATTATATTTCAGGTAATCCTATCAATGTTGAAACTAATATTATTGAAACCGTAACCCCGGAAGAATACATAAGGGACACTTTCCAGAACGTTCTAGACTCCGAAAAGGAATAGGTATGTGGTACGGTAAGTAAACCGACTCCAAAACAACTCCAATGGCAATTTTTTTCAATTTTGGAATATTTAAGAATTTTAGGAAAAAAGAAGTAGTCCGAGAGGGACACGAGGCCTCCACGAGAGTGGAGGGCGTGCCCCCTGTCTCGTGGACACCTTGTGTGCCTCCTGGACTCCGTTTTCTTGCACATTACGTATTTTGGTCGGTAAAAATTCATTATATAAACCCTCGAAGGTTTTGACCACGGTATCACGCAAATATCCTCTGTTTTTGTTTCGAGCTGTTTCTGTTTCAGATCTAGAGCATCATGTTGTCTCCAAGCGCTCCCAAGGACAAGTTTTTCGAGAGGGTTATTAACCCCTATCTCGCAGAGGTGCTGCAACACCCTCAAACTATTGAGATGCGTGAGGGGGTGCTGCACATCCGTGATGTGGAGGGACCAAGGCGTACCGGAAGCGTGGAGACAAAGCTCGAAGCCGTGGAGCAGCAAGTTTTCAAGTGCCAAGGGATGGTGGAGCATGGACTCAACGCCAACCAGATGATGATCACGGAGTTCACCAACAACCACAAGCTAGATGCCAAGGTCATTGGGGAGACCATCTTCAAGCTTAAAGAGAAAATCGAGCACCTCCAAGCCCAGATCTATGACCTGCAAAACCAAAACTGTGAGTATGAATATAGATTCAAGAGGATGAGTTTGGCTGCAGATTTAAGGATCCCGGAGACTCGATCATCCTTCTATGATGGTGAGCCTATGCCTTGGAAGATGGATGACAAGCCTACATCATCAACAACTCCTACTTCACCACCTCCGAGGACATAATTACATGGGTATGGGCACTCCCCTTGGCAACTGCCAAGCTTGGGGGAGGTGCCCCAATATCGTATCACCATCACACTCCTATCTTTACCGTTTTATTTAGTTCGATCCTTTTAGTAGTATTTTGATCTAGTAGATTGAAGTTTTGATATCAAGTAGTTTCGAGTTTTGCTTTGTGATCTCTTTATGTAATCGAGTCCGTGAGTTCTCTATAATAAAGATTAGTGTTGAGTCAAGGGCTTTGCTATGATGCTATGATCTTGAGAAAGTAGAAAGAATAAAAGAGTCCATATTGGTCTTATGGTTAGTGATGACTTCACACATAGAAAGTATGAGGCATAAAAGTTGTTGAGAGTTGATAAACGGAGTTTTGGTCATCGTTGCAACTAATAGGAAGTGATAAGGAAAGAGGGGTTCACATACAAATATATTATCTTGGACATCTTTTATGATTGGGAGCACTCATTAAGTATGACATGCTAAAAGAGTTGACGTTGGACAAGGAAGACAACGTAATGGTTATGTTTTTGCACATCTCAATTAAAGTATATTGTCATTAACCTTCCAAACATGTTGAGCTTGCCTTTCCCCCTCATGCTAGCCAAATTCCTTGCACCAAGTAGAGATACTACTTGTGCTTCCAAATATCCTTAAACCCAGTTTTGCCATGAGAGTCCACCATACCTACCTATGGATTGATTAAGATCCTTCAAGTAAGTTGTCATGTTGCAGGCAATAAAAATTGCTATCTAAATATGTATGACTTATTAGTGCAGAGAAAATAAGCTTTATACGATCTTGTTGTGGAAGTAATAAAAGCAACGGACTGCATAATAAAGGTCCACATACAAGGGGCAATACAAAGCGACGTTCTTTTGCATTAAGATTTTGTGCATCCAACCCTAAATGCACATGACAACCTCTGCTTCCCTCTGCGAAGGGCCTATCTTTTCCTTTATGTTTTTACTTTATGCTTGAGTCAAGGTGATCCTCACCTTTCCCTTTTTCATTTTATCCTTTGGCAAGCTCCTCGTGTTTGAAAGATCATGATATATATATATATATATCCAATTGGATGTAAGTTATCATGGGCTATTATTATTGACATCACCTAAAGGTGAATACGTTGGGAGGCAACACAATAAGCCCCTATCTTTCTTAGTGTCCGGCTGAAACTCTATAACCACAAGTACTGCGCGAGTGTTAGCAATTGTAGAAGACTACTTGATAGTTGAGTATGTGGATTTTCTGAAAAGCTCTATTGTTGACTCTTTCTGATGTTATGATAAATTGCAATTGCTTCAATGACTGAGATTATAGTTTGTTAGTTCTCAATGAAGTTTCTGAACCATACTTGACATTGTGAATTGATCATTACTTGAGCATAAGAAATCATATGATAAAATCTACATTTGTTGTTGTTATAAGAATGATCATGATGCCCTCATGTCCGTATTTTATTTTTATCGACACCTCTATCTCTAAACATGTGGACATGTTTTTCGATTTTGGCTTCCGCTTGAGGACAAGCGAGGTCTAAGCATGGGGGAGTTGATACGTCCATTTTGCATCATGCTTTTATATCAATATTTATTGCATTATGGGCTGTTATTACACATTATATCTCAATACTTATGGCTATTCTCTCTTATTTTACAAGGTTTACCATGAAGAGGGGGAATGCCGGCAGCTGGAATTCTAGCCGGAAAAGGAGCAAACATTGGAAACCTATTCTGCACTGCTCCAAAAATCCTGAAACTCCACGAAACATGTTTTTGGAATTAATAAGAATTATTGAGCGGAAGAAATACATCAGGGGCCCACAGCCTGGCAGGAGGGTGGGGGGCGCGCCCACCCCTACTGGGTGCGCCCCTGTCTCCTGGGCCCCCTGGTGCCCCCCCAGTGTCCATCTTCTGTTATATGAAGGCTTTTACCCTGGAAAAAATCTTGGGCAAGCTTACGGGACGAAACTCCGCCGCCATGAGGCGGAACCTTGGCGGAACCAATCTAGGGCTCCGGCGGAGCTGTTCTGCCGGGGACACTTCCCTCCGGGAGGGGGAAATCATCACCAACGATCCTCTCATCGGGAGGGGTCAATCTCCATCAACATCTTCACCAGCACCATCTCCTCTCAAAACCCTAGTTCATCTCTTGTATCCAATCTTGTATCCAAACCACAAATTGGTACATGTGGGTTCCCAGTAGTGTTGATTACTCCTTGTAGTTGATGCTAATTGGTTTACTTGGTGGAAGATCATATGTTCAGATCCTTTACGCATATTATTACTCCTCTGATTATGAACATGAATATGCTTTGTGAGTAGTTACGTTTGTTCCTGAGGACATGGGTGAAGTCTTGCTATTAGTAATCATGTGAATTTGGTATTCATTCAATATTTTGATGAGATGTATGTTGTCTTTTCCTCTAGTGGTGTTATGTGAACGTCGACTACATGACACTTCACCATTATTTGGGCCTAGAGGAAGGCATGGGGAAGTAATAAGTAGATGATGGGTTGCTAGAGTGACAGAAGCTTAAACCCTAGTTTATCCGTTGCTTCGTTAGGGGCTGATTTGGATCCATATGTTCAATGCTGTGGTTAGGTTTACCTTAATACTTCTTTTGTAGTTGCGGACGCTTGCAATAGGGGTTAATCATAATTGGGATGCTTGTCCAAGTAAGGGCAGTACCCAAGCACCGGTCCACCCACATATCAAATTATCAAAGTACCGAACGCGAATCATATGAGCGTGATGAAAACTAGCTTGACGATAATTCCCATGTGTCCTCGGGAGCTCTTTTCTCATTATAAGAAATTATCCAGGCTTATCCTTTGCTACAAAAGGATTGGGCCACCTTGCTGCACTTTATTTACTTTATTTACTTGTTACTCGTTACTATTTATCTTATCACAAAACTATCTATTACCTACAATTTCAGTGCTTGCAGAGAAAACCTTACTAAAAACCGATTATCATTTCGTTCTGCTCCTCGTTGGGTTCGACACTCTTACTTATCGAAAGGACTACGATAGATCCCCTACAGTTGTGGGTCATCAGCAATACATCAAGATCGTGCCAAATCAAGAACACAAGAGAGAGAGATCAAACACATAGCTACCGGTACATACCCTCAGCCCTGAGGGTGAACTACTCCCTCCTCGTCATGGAGAGCGCTGGGATGATGAAGATGGCCACTAATGAGGGATCCCCCCTCCGGTAGGGTGCCGGAACAGGGTCCCGATTGGTTTTTGGTGGCTACAGAGGCTTGCGGCGGTGGAACTCCCGATCTATTGTTCTCCTGGATGTTTTCGGGGTATATGGACATATATAGGCGAAAGAAGTCGGGCAGGGGAGCCACGAGGGTGGGGGCGCGCCCAGGGGGTAGGGCGCGCCTCCCTGCCTCGTGGCCACCTCGAAGCTTCCCTAATGTCTACTCCAAGTCTCCTGGATTGCTTCCATTCCAAAAATAACTCTCCGGAAGGTTTCATTCCGTTTGGACTCCGTTTGATATTCCTTTTATTCGAAACACTGAAATAGGCAAGAAAACAACAATTTGGGCTGGGCCTCCGGTTAATAGATTAGTCCTAAAAATAATATAAAAGTGTATACTAAAGCCCATAAACATCCAAAATAGATAATATAATAGCATGAATGCTTCATAAATTATAGGTACATTGGAGACGTATCAGCATCCCCAAGCTTAATTCCTGCTCGTCCTCGAGTAGGTAAATGATAAAAGAAATAATTTATGAAGTGTGAATGCTAGTAGGTGCACAAGTTTGATCAATGATAATTTCAATCACCTTTTCTAGCATCATTATATGTCATAGTAGTAGTTCATGTCATAAAACTTCCCATGATCAAGTAACAAGCTATTCAAATGTTAAAGCATAGACCATAAACTTTCTTGAGAACTAGCAAACTATGTTCTTAGTCATCAAACAATTGCAATTCATCTTATTTTTAGTAAAGGTCTATGTAAGAGCTTTGATTTAGCAAATCCCACATACTCAACTATCATATAGTCTTCCATGATTGCTACCACTCAAAGCCTATTTTTAGAAAAAATAGCATCCATTGAACACAGAGAAAGATAGGGGCTTAATGTTTCGCCTCCCAACTTACTTATCATATAGATAATTGTCAACAATAATAATTCATGATCAAATATATTTGAATGGCCATATATGCTTAGATCTTTCCCCATCACATGATGCTTGCCAACTAAAGAGTAGGTTGGAATGAGAAGGAATACTACCGACTCTTGCATAAAAGTAAAAGATAGGCCCTTCGCAGAGGGAAGCAGGGATTTGCAGAGGTGCCAGATCTCGAAGCTTTTAAACAGAGATGAAAATAATTTTGAGAGGTATGCTTTCATTGTCAACATAACAACCAAGAGTTCCCAATATGTTCCATACTAGATACATTATAGGCGGTTCCCAAACAGAAAGGTAAAGATTTTACTCCCCCTCCACCAACAATCACACTCCATGGCTTGTCCAAAACAATGGGTGTCGTCCAACTATCAACAATCCTGGGGGAGTTTTGTTTAAATTATTTGCGATTTGTTTTTGATCTTTGATCATAGGACTGGGCATCCCAGTTACCAGCCATTTTTCTCGTGAATGATGAGCGGAGTCCACTCATCATGAGAATAACCCACCTAGCATGGAAGATACTGACAGCCCCTAGTCGCTACATGAGCGATTCGGGCATACAAAACAAAATATTATTTGAAGGTTTAGAGTTTGGCACATGCAAATTTACTTGGAACGGCAGGTAAATATTGCATATAGGTAGATATGGTGGACACTCATGGAAGAAACTTGGTTCAAGGAATTTGGATGCACAAGCAGTATTCCCGCTTAGTACATATATTCTGGCTAGCAAAAGGATTCTAAATAGCAAGCACCACATGTTGGAGGATCTATAACAATATAACTTCTATACAAATATACCCAAGCATAACTCATTATGTTGTCTTCCTTGTCCAATTTCAACTAATTTGCTCAGGTCTGAAATTAATTAATGGGGCTCACAATTATAGAAGTTGTCTAAGATAGTATATTTATATGTGAAATCTCTCTTCCTTCAATATTCTTTCATGAATTGTTCAAGTGACCAGTACAATGTTTGCTAACCTTCAATAAATTTACCACCTCTACTTCTCAGATGTGAAGTCATTACTCCCCATGGGATAAGCAAATGAAACATATATAATTTCAGATTTATGATATTCAAATCATTCACCCATTTACTCATAGGATATAAGTGAAGCACACGAGTAAATGACAAACTACTCCAAAAAGATATAAGTGAAGGATAATTGAGTAGTTAAATAATTGTGTAGCTATGTGAAGACTCTCCCTCATTTAAGAATTTCAGATCTTGGGATTTTATTCAAACAACAAGCAAAACAAAACAAAATGACATTTCAAGGATAGCACACAACATGTGAAGAAGCAAAAACTTAGGTTCAACCGATACTAACCGATAATTGTTGAAGAAGAAAGGTGGGATGCCTACCGGGGCATCCCCAAGCTTGGATGCTTGAGACTTCTTGAAATATTATCTTGGGGTGCCTTGGGCATCCCCAAGCTTGAGCTTTTGTTTCTCCTTAATTCCTTTTATATCTCGGTTTCCTAAATCTCGAAAGCTTCATCCACACCAAACTCAACAAGAACTCGTGAGATAAGTTAGTATAAACCAATGCAAAAACCTTATCATTTTCTACTGTAACAAATCACAAAAATTATTATTCAACATTGCATACTAAATGTCTCTGCATATTTAATACTCCTATCCTCAAATAGAATCATTAAACAATCAAACATATGCAAACAATGCAATCATAACAGCAATCTGCCAAAACAGTACAATCTGTAAAGAATGCAAGATTCATCATACTTTCCTAACTCCAACAATTATGAGAAAACTACCACACTGTAGAAGATTTATCAGAGCTAGATATGCAAAAAGTTTCAACATTTTATCATATTCTGACTTTTCTAGGGAATTTTTGCTACAGCGGTAAACTTTCTGTTTTAAAACAGCAACATGCATACTTGCAAAATAAGTATGGTAAAGGCTATCCTTGACATTTTTATTGAAAATATAGATGCAAAAAATTATTCTAAATAACAACAAGCAAATACTAACAAAAGTAAATGACGCTCCAAGTAAAACACATATCATGTAGTGAATAAAAATATAGCTCCAAGTAAAGTTACCGATGAACGAAGACGAAAGTGGGGATGCCATCCGGGGCCATCCCCAAGCTTAGGCTCTTGGTTGTCCTTGAATATTACCTTGGGGTGCCGTGGGCATCCCCAATCTTAGGCTCTTGCCACTCCTTATTCCATAGTCCATCGAATCTTTACCCAAAACTTGAAAACTTCACAACACAAAACTTAACAGAAAACTCGTAAGCTCCGTTAGTATAAGAAAATAAATCACCACTTAGGTACTGTTATGAACTCATTCTAAATTCATATTGGTGTAATATCTACTGTATTCAAACTTCTCTATGGTTCATACCCTCCGATACTACTTATAGATTCATCAAAATAACCAAACAACACATAGAAAACAGAATCTGTCAAAAATAGAAAAGTCTGTAGTAATCTGTATCATTCGAATAATTCTGTAAGTCAAAAAATTCTACCAAATTAGGAAAACCTGAGAAATTTGTGTACCAATCCATAGCAAAAATAATCAGATAAAAATCATGTTTATGTGAATTATCAAAACTAATTTACTGGGTGCAAAAGTTTCTGATTTTCAGCAGGATCAACACAACTATCACCGTAGGCTATCCTAAAGGTCTTACTACCTCCGTCCGGGTTTATAAGACCGGCTAGAACCACATCACCGTCTGTTTTTATTAGGCCGTTCGTTTTGAGTGTCGGATCCTGCATGTGAAAAGATAGGCTGCATGCAATGTTTACTCCGTGACTAGTGTTGCCTTCATTGCATGCGGAGAAGACGGACCAATGCATGAGATCAGCATAAAAGCGAGCAGCTGCATGCGGTAATTAATAGCTTCGGGAACAAAAGATTTTCCTTGCGTGTTTGCTCTGCCTTGATCCTGCCGATGCGGTCGACGGGAATTATAATCCCGGACGGAGGTAGTACTTGGCACTTTATTGAAACAAAAGCCATAAAAAATGATTACTACAGTAGCATAATCATGTGAACACACAAAAACAGTAAAGGTAAATATTGAGTTGTCTCCCAACAAGCGCTTTTCTTTAATGCCTTTTAGCTAGGCATGATGATTTCAATGATGCTCACATAATAGATAAGAATTGAAACATAAAGAGAGCATCATAAAACACATGGCAAGCACATTTAAGTCTAACCCGCTTCCCATGCATAGGGATTTCGTGAGCAAACAACTTATGGGAACAATAATCAACTAGCATAGGAAGGCAAAACAAGCATAACTTAAAGATTTTAAGCACATAGAGAGGAAACTTGATATTATTGCAATATGTAGAAGCATATGATCCTCTCTCATAATAATTTTCAGTAGCATCATGAATGAATTCAACAATATAACCAACACATAAAGCATTCTTTTCATGATCTACATGCATAGAAATTTTACTACTCTCCACATAAGCAAGTTTATTCTTTATGGCATACGTATCATCACAATAATCATCATAAATAGGAGGCATGCTTTCATCATAATGAATTTTCTCATCAAAACTTGGGGGGACAAAAAATATCATCTTCATCAAACATAGCTTCCCGAAGCTTGTGGCTTTGCATATCATTAGCATCATGGATATTCAAGGAATTCATACTAACAGCATTTCAATCATGCTCATCATTCAAAGATTTAGTGCCAAACATTTTATAGACTTCTTCTTCTAGCATTTGAGCACAATTTTCCTTTCCATCATTCTCACGAAAGATATTAAAAAAATGAAGCGTATGAGGCAAACTCAATTCCATTTTTTGTAGTTTTCTTTTATAGACTAAACTAGTGATAAAACAAGAAACTAAAAGATGCGATTGCAAGATCTAAAGATATACCTTCAAGCACTCACCTCCCCGGCAATGGCGCCAGAAAAGAGCTTGATGTCTACTACACAACCTTCTTCTTGTAGACGTTGTTGGGCCTCCAAGTGAAAAGGTTTGTAGGACAGTAGCAAATTTCCCTCAAGTGGATGACCTAAGGTTTATCAATCTGTGGGAGCCGTAGGATGAAGATGGTCTCTCTCAAACAACCCTGCAATCTAATAACAAAGAGTCTCTTGTGTCCCCAACACACCCAATACAATGATAAATTGTATAGGTGCACTAGTTTGGCGAAGAGATGGTGATACAAGTGCAATATGGATGGTAGATATGGGTATTTGTAATCTGAAAATATAAAAACAGCAAGGTAACTAATGATAAAAGTGAGCGTAAACGGTATTGCAATGCTAGGAAACAAGGCCTAGGGTTCATACTTTCACTAGTGCAAGTTCTCTCAACAATAATAACATAATTGGATCATATAACTATCCCTCAACATGCAACAAAGAGTAACTCCAAAGTCACTAATAGCGGAGAACAAACGAAGAGATTATTGTAGGGTACGAAACCACCTCAAAGTTATCCTTTCTGATCGATCTATTCAAGAGTCCGTAGTAAAATAACACAAAGCTATTCTTTTCGTTCGATCTATCATAGAGTTCGTACTAGAATAACACCTTAAGACACAGATCAACCAAAACCCTAATGTCACCTAGATACTCCAGTGTCACCTCAAGTATCCGTGGGTATGATTATACGATATGCATCACACAATCTCAGATTCATCTATTCAAACCAACACAAAGTACTTCAAAGAGTGCCCCAAAGTTTCTACCGGAGAGTCAAGACGAAAACGTGTGCCAACCCCTATGCATAAGTTCACAAGGTGAACCCGCAAGTTGATCACCAAAACATACATCAAGTAGATCATGTGAATATCCCATTTTCACTACAGATAAGCACGGCAAGACATACATCTAGTGTTCTCAAATCCTTAAATACTCAATCCGACAAGATAACTTCAAGGGGGAAACTCAATTCATCACAAGAGAGTAGAGGGGGAGAAACATCATAAGATCCAACTATAATAGCAAAGCTCGCGATACATCAAGATCGTGCCAAATCAAGAACACAAGAGAGAGAGAGAGATCAAACACATAGCTACTGGTACATACCCTCAGCCTCAAGGGTGAACTACTCCCTCCTCGTCATGGAGAGCACCGGGATAATGAAGATGACCACCGGTGAGGGATCCCCCCCCCCTCCGGCAGGTTGCCGGAACATGGTCCCAATTGGTTTTTGGTGGCTACAGAGGCTTGCGATGGCGGAACTCCCGATCTATTCTGCTCCGGGATGTTTTCGGAGCATATGGACATATATAGGCGAAAGAAGTCAGTCAGGGGAGCCACGAGGGGCTCACGAGGGTGGGGGCGCGCCCAGGGGGTAGGGCGCGCCTTCCTGCCTCATGGCCACCTCGAAGCTTCCCTGACGTCTACTCCAAGTCTCCTGGATTGCTTCCGTTCCAAAAATAACTCCCCCGAAGGTTTCATTCCGTTTGGACTCCGTTTGATATTCCTTTTCTTCAAAACACTGAAATAGGCAAGAAAACAGCAATTTGGGCTGGGCCTCCGGTTAATAGGTTAGTCCCAAAAATAATATAAAAGTGTATAATAAAGCCCATAAACATCCAAAACAGATAATATAATAGCGCCAATGTACCTACAATTTTTGATTGTTCCATGTTGTTATATTATCATTCTTGGATGTTTTATAATCATTTTATAGTCATTTATATCATTTTTTGGTACTAACCTATTGACATAGTGCCAAGTGGCACTTGCTGATTTTTGCATGTTTTTTACACCGCAGGAAATCAATACCAAACGGAGTTCAAATGCAGTGAAACTTTTTGTGGATTTTTTTGGACCAGAAGACATCCAGCGGGACGGAGAAACGCCTAGGGGGTGCTCCGAGTGGAGCACGACCCACCAGGGCACGCCTGGAGGCCCAGGCGCACCCTGGTGGGTTGTGCCCACCTCGGGTGCCTCCTGGACTGCCTCTTTGCTCTATAAATACCCCAATATTCCAGAAACCCTAGGGGAGTCGACAAGAATCAATTCCAGCCGCCACAGAGTCCAGAACGACCAGATCCAATCTAGAAACCATCACGAAGGGGTGAGGGAGTCCTGGATTAAGGGGCCCTCGGACAGCCGGACTATATACTTTGGCCGGACTGTTTGACTATGAAGATATAAGATTGAAGACTTCGTCCCGTGTCCGGATGGGACTCTCCTTTGCATGGAAGGCAAGCTTGGATATTCGGATATGTAGATTTCCTTCTCTGTAACCGACTCTGTGTAACCCTAGCCCCCTCCGATGTCTATATAAACTGGAGGGTTTAGTCCGTAGGACAAGAACAATCATAATCATAGGCTAGCTTCTAGGGTTTAGCCTCTACGATCTCATGGTGGATCAACTCTTGTAATACTCATATCATCAAGATCAATCAAGCAGGAAGTAGGGTATTACCTCCATCGAGAGGGCCCGAACCTGGGTAAAACATCGTGTCCCCTGCCTCCTGTTACCATTAGCCTTAGACGCACAGTTCGGGACCCCCTACCCGAGATTCACCGGTTTTGACACCGACATTGGTGCTTTCATTGAGAGTTCCACTGTGCCGTCGCGATAAGGCTTGATGGCTCCCTCGATCATCTTCAACGACGCGGTCCAGGGGGAGGCTTTTCTTCCCGGATAGATCTTCGTATTCGGCGGCTTCGTACTGCGGGCCAACTCGCTTGGCCATCTGGAGCAGATCGATAGCTACGCCCCTGGCCATCAGGTCAGGTTTGGAAGCTTAAACTATACTGCCGACATCCGCGGAGACTTGATCTTTGACGGATTCGAGCCCATGACAGGTGCGCCGAACAGTCACGACGGACATGACTTTGATCTGCCGTCGGACAGTATTCGGGAGATCGCACCCGCGTTGGCGCCGGGAATCAATCCGGAGCAGATCATGCCTTCCGAGGACGGGTGGATGGACCCTGCCACGGAGGCCGCACACTCATCGGCGTCGGAGCCAAACACTGAACCCGCCCCCTGTGAGGGTGGTGTCATCGGACCC
The DNA here is from genome assembly GCF_018294505.1 of Triticum aestivum. Taxonomy (NCBI): domain Eukaryota; kingdom Viridiplantae; phylum Streptophyta; class Magnoliopsida; order Poales; family Poaceae; genus Triticum; species Triticum aestivum. Next base: position 306,860,324 of record NC_057795.1, on the reverse strand, counting down.
CCGGACTTGTCTCTGGCTACAGGATCCGAACCATGTGCATCCGTGCCTATCGAATCGGATTGGGCACCCGTCATGGAGTTCACCGCCATGGATATTTTCCAACACTCGCCCTTGGGTGATGTACTGAACTCATTAAGGTCTCTTTCCTTGTTAGGAGACTCTTGGCCGAACTATGTCCGGCTTGAGTGGGGAGCAGACGATGAAGAAATTCGTCACCCACCCACCACCCACTTTATAGCCACTATCGATGACTTAACCGACGTGCTTGACTTCGACTCCGAAGACGTCGACGGTATGGACGACGATGCAGGAGAAGAACGGGAACCCCCGCCTATAGGGCGTTGGACATCCACCTCATCATATGATATTTATATGGTGGACATCCCTAAAGAAAACAATGGCAATGAGGCAACTGAAGATAACCCCTTGGGGAAGCAATCTAGACACCGGCATCATCGGCGCCGCTCCAAGCCCCGCCATAGCAAAAATAGTGATACCGGCACAAGAGATAACAATCCGGATGGTGCCGAAGATGAAGACAATCCTGCCCAGCCAGGCTTCGAGCAGGCCGAGCAAGAGGATGGGCAAGCTAGCCCTAAAGAACAGGCAACTGATGGAGAATCAGAGGACGATAATTACATGCCTCTCTCCGAAGACGAAGTGAGCCTTGGCGACGAAGAATTCATCGTGCCGGAGGATCCCGTCGAGCAGGAGCGCTTCAAACGCCGGCTTATAGCCACTGCAAAAAGCCTGAAGAAAAAGCAGCAACAGCTTCAAGCTGATCAAGATCTGCTAACTGACAGATGGACCGAGGTCCTGGCTGCCGAGGAATACGGACTCGAGCGCCCTAGCAAAAGCTACCCAAAGCGCAGGCTGCTACCTCAACTCGAGGAGGAGGCTTTAAAGCCCACGCTACCAGCACATCATGCGGCTGACCGGCCGCCCCGTGGCCGCGACAAAGCGGCGTACCAGCCCGAAGTCCAAACCGCACCCCGTCCCCAATCAAACGATAATACCAAGGCCCGGGGCTACACGAAGGACCTGCGAGATGTATTGGAAAACAAAGCAGGACAGTCAAGATCGATCTATGGATTACGGGGGCGCGCCGCAAGACGTGATGATGACCGTCACGCCGGATACAATATACCAAAGTCCGGCCGGGCCGAATACAATAGACCGGACTCATTTGAACTACGTCGGGATGTAGCCCGGCATAGAGGCGCCGCACACCCCCTATGCTTCACTGATGAAGTTATGGATCACGAATTCCTAGAAGGGTTTAAACCCGTAAATATCGAATCATACGATGGCACAATAGACCCCGCAGTATGGATCGAAGATTTTCTTCTCCACATCCACATGGCCCGCGGCGATGACTTACATGCCATAAAGTACCTACCGCTTAAGCTCAAAGGACCGGCTAGGCATTGGCTTAATAGCCTGCCAGCAAGCTCCATTGGCAGTTGGGAGGATCTGGAAGATGCATTCCTTGACAACTTCCAGGGCACTTACTTGCGACCACCGGATGCTGATGACGTAAGTCACATAGCCCAATAGCCTGGAGAGTCAGCCAGGAAATTCTGGACTCAGCTCCTAACTAAAAAGAACCAAATTGTCGACTGTCCGGATGTCAAAGCCTTAGCGGCCTTCAAGCACAACATCCGCGACGAATGGCTCGCCCGACACCTCGGCCAAGAGAAGCCAAAGTCCATGGCAGCCCTCACAACACTCAAGACCCGCTTCTGTGTGGGCGAGGACAGCTGGCTAGCTCACAGCAACATCACACCCAAAAACTCAGGCGATTCAGACGCCAGGGATAGCAACGGCAAGCCGCGACGAAAGAGACAAGCGTCGCAATAATGGCGATAACGCCGAAGACACGACAGTCAATGCCGGATTCAGAGGCTTTAAATCCGGACAGCGGAAAAAGCCATTCAAAAGAAACAGTCCGGGCTCGTCCAGTTTGGACCGCATACTCGATCGCTCATGTCAAATTCATGGCACCCCCGATAAACCAGCCAACCACACCAACAGGGAATGTTGGGTGTTTAAACAGGCCGGCAAGTTGAATGCCGAAAACAAGGAAAAGGGGCTGCATAGCGACGACAACGAGGATCCCCAACTGCCGAACACGGGAGGACAGAAGAAATTCCCTCCCCAGGTGAAAACAGTGAACATGATATACACAACCCATATCCCCAAGCGGGAACGAAAGTGTACACTAAGGGATGTCTAGGCGATGGAGCCAGTCGCCCCAAAATTCAACCCACGGTCCTCTTGTCCGATCACTTTGATCGCAGGGACCATCCTACCAGTATCCGTCATAGCGGTTCGGCCGCATTGGTCCTTGACCCCATCATCGATGGATTTCATCTCACACGAGTCCTCATGGACGGCGGCAGTAGCCTGAACCTGCTCTATCAGGATACAGTGCGCAAAATGGGCATTGACTCCTCAAGGATCAAGCCCACAAAAACCACCTTCAAGGGTGTCATACCCGGTGTAGAGGCCTGTTGTACGGGCTTAACCTGGAAGTGGTCTTCGGATCTCCGGACAATATCCGAAGCGAGGAGTTAATCTTTGACATCGTGCCCTTCCGCAGCGGCTATCATGCACTGACCACATTCGCCAAATTCAATGCGGTACCACATTATGCATATCTCAAACTTAAAATGCCGGGACCTCGTGGGGTTATTACAGTTAATGGAAACACAGAGCGCTCGCTTCGTATGGAGGAGCACACTGCGGCCCTCGCGGCGGAAGTACAAAACAGCCTTCTTAGGCAAACAGCCAGTTCGGCGATAAAGAACCCGGATACCGTCAAGCGAGTCTGGAGTACTCCACAACAGGATCGTCCGGCACGTCCAGAGCTCGACTAGCAATTCGGCCTCCGCCCTAGTCCCAGCCAAGTGGCGACATTCGTGCCGTGCGTACATAACTACGCACTTAAAATACCATGGGCATAGGCGGAGGCACGACCATGACACGGCCCATAATGCGGTTCGACCGCCCCAGGACACACGCATTTTTGCACCCCCTTTTTCTTTCAGGTCCCTACCTTCAGGAGGCTCTTCCAAAAGACCGGCTATCGGACACATGGCGGGACGGACACACCAGGAGGACAAGCTTTGTCATACGAGGGAATCCTCAGATGGTCTCTGATAATGATCATTATACCTGTTTTACATAACCGCATACCGCCCGCTCCTGGTTAGGATGTGTCAAACAGTCCTATTCTGCTTATCGCACTACTCGTATATGTACGCTTTGATGTATCATTCGAATAACAAGCGAAAATATTATACAGCGTCATCTTGCTATTAAGTTTATTTCCCCCTTTTTCTTTATTGCTTATTTATTATACATGTGCATTTTGGCACGACCAGTTTGCCAGGGGCTTCAATACCCCATAACCTGGCAAGACAAGTCCGAACACTTCGACAGTGCGGCACCCCGAATTTATGGCACTATATGCATCAGCTCCGAATCATGTCTTGGGTCAATAGTTGGGTTTGCCCGGCTCCTATGTTTTGGTACCTTACGTTCCGCTATATCGGCTAAGGTAGCGCAGGGAGAACTACTGCGATTGTGTCCCGGTTCTTTCGGACGAGCACCTCGATAGAGAAAGCCGAAAACTGACTGTCATGATAAGGTGAGAGCTGGTCGCTGTTCGAGAGGTCTCAAATCCTTAAAGATTTTTTCTGCTTCAGGCGAGAAATCGGCCTCGTCCGATTTAGGCATGCATAGCGCCCCAAGTCTGGCTTTCTGGATACTAGGGGCTTCGCCAAAATTTAAAATTGTAGACTTCTATGGCTAAGTGAGGGCGATAAAGCTGTATAGTCCAATTGCATCGTTCGTGGCGCTAAACGCCTCCTTAAAAGGACCAAAAACTTGGATAAAGAGTGTTTATACTTATCCCGAACACCCTAGTACTAGTTACATGGGGCCGGAAGCCGGCGACTGGCCGACTCTCAAGAATTTTTAAAAAACGGTCGCACCGAAGGTAATATTTTAAATTAACAAGCGCTACATAGCGCACATGAACTGGTTTTCATAATACAGGATGACATGATTACATTCATTCAAATATCACATCCTTCGTACATTCATCCGCCACAAGGCGGGCACACTTAATGACATTGTCATAGTATTGTTCGGGGTGGCGATGTTCCTTGCCCTTCGGCGGCCCCTCCGTCACCAGCTTCTCGGCGTCCATCTTCCCCCAGTGCACCTTCGCACGGGCCAAGGCCCTGCGTGCACCCTCAATGCAGGCGGACCGCTTAACGACTTCAAGCCACGGACATGCCTTCACCATCTGCTTGACAAGGCCGAAGTAGCTGCTGGGCAGGGGCTCGCCAGGCCACAGCCGGACTATGAAGTCCTTCATGGCCAGTTCGGCCGCCTTGTGGAGTTCGACCAATTGCTTTAGCTGGTCGCTCAAGGACATCGGGTGTTCAGCCCCTATATATTGGGACCAAAACAGCTTCTCCGTCGAGCTCCCCTCCTCAGCCCGGTAGAACTCTGTGGCATCAGAGATGCTGCACGGCAGATCTGTGAATGCTCCTGGAGAGCTCCGAATTCGGGTAAGTAAAAGGAAAGTCTTCTCCACATGCTTGCTTTGCATAATGAAAGCCTTACCCGCAGCTATCTTCTTGGCCGCCTCAATTTCCTGGAGGGCCTTTTGGGCTTCGGCCTTAGCGTCTAGTGCGCTCTGACGAGCCTTCGCAATCTCTGACTCTTGCGTCTTGGAGTCACGCTCCAAGGACTCGAATTTTTCGACGAAGTCCTGGAGCTCTTGCTGGACCTCATCAAATCACGCCTCTTGCTTTTCGCACTCAATGCGCTCCTTAGCCGCTTTGTTTTTGGCCTCGGACAACTCCTTCTTAAGGGTCGCCACTTCGGTCGTGGCCCCTAGCAAAATTTATTATGCTTCTATTAGCATCCACGATTTTTCCTTTGTATAACATTCAGACGGGGTATTGCTTACCTTTGTTCTCCTCGAGCTGCCTCTTCACGAGGCCGAGCTCTTCTTCGGCCCGCCCCAGGCTCTGCCTCAGTCCGAAGACCTCCGCAGTGGCGGCGGCGGTGGCCAGCAGTGACGCCTGCTTATTCACATAGACATAATATGATTAGACTCCTGGGAATAATATTTGATCCTCTGTTCGGCTTCTCTTGCCGAACACCAAACAGAGCATCAGGGGCTACTGTCTACACCGTGATATCTTCTCATAAGTTAAATTACTTACCTCAAAGCCTGTTAGGAGGTTGGCGCAGGCTTCGGTCAATCCGCTCTTGGCGGACTGAACCTTTGCAATCATTGTACTCATAAGAGTATGGTGTCCTTCACCAAGGGAAGCGCTCTGAAGCGCTTCCACTAGGTTGTCCGATGCCTCTGGATGGACAGAGGTCATCAGCACAGACGGCTCGCCCCCTTGGCGGGTGGCTGCCTGCCTGAATCTGGAACCACTGGAGGTTCTGGTGCAGTATCCGGATGGGGGCCAAGCCTGCTGCGGCCCCCCTCATCCGAATCCATGGGGATCTCTCCCCCCATGAGCCCAGCATCAGGAGTCTCACCTTGAGGCGTCTCCAGGACTACCTCCTCCTGCCCGGCATCCTCTGAGATAACACCTCGGTGTCATCCGTGGGTTGGGGAGTGGAAGCCGTCAGGAGCGAATAGCTATTCATCTCCAACGAGCTCAAGGACCCATCCGAGGAGGGCAAGTCGATATGGGCTTTGGGCGGACTGCACAAACAAATCTTGACATAATAAGGAGCCATAAAGCTAAAATATGCAAGAAGTATCCTGGCATACGAATACTTACGACTTCGCCAGGGGCTTGGCCCTGGATAGCCACTCCTCCTCGCTATAGGCGGCAGTTGTGGAGTGGTCCGGAGGGAGGGTCCGACCCTTCTTGGACCCTTTGGCCTCCCCGGAAGGGGCGTCCTTCCTTTTCTTCTCCCCCTCATTTTGGGGGAGACGGTCTTCCTCCTCCTCCTCCTCCTCGTTGTCGTTGGAGGAGTGCGCCTTGGTGTCTTTGAACAATGAGTTCGGCACCATGTTGCGCCGGAGACTTTTTCTTGTCCCCACGACCTTCTTCTTGGCCTTCTTCTCTGGCACCTCATAAGGCACCGGTACTAGCATCTCCGTCAGGAGAGCGGTTGCTGGATCTTCAGGCCACGGAGCCGGACAGTCGATCCGCTCCGCCGTCGCCACATATTCCTATTAGATCAGTACGATGGCTTAAGTTCCTCCCACGAATATACTGAGAAAAGGCACATCCTGCAGAATGCAGAAGGCTTACCGCATTGGCGTGGCGCTTGGCGCTGAGTCCGCGGTCCTCGGAAATGGGAGGAGGGACTTTGCCGGACTTGAACAACACCTTCCAGACGTCTTTATGCGTCGTGCCAAAGAGCTCTTGCAGCGTCTGGTGTTGGCCCACGTCAAACTCCCATAGGTTGAATGCCCGTCTCTGACACGGGAGAATCCGGCGAAATAGCATGACCTGGACCACATTGATCAGCTTGATATTCGTGGTTATCATGTTTTTGATGCAGTTTTCGAGTCCGGTCAGCTCCGCGGATGCGCCCCAGGCTAGGCCCTTCCTCTTCTAGGATGTGAGCCGCACAGGGATGCTGGATTGGAATTCGGGGGCCGCCACCCAGTTGGCGTCGCGCGGCTCGGTGATGTAGAACCACCCCGATTGCGACCCCTTCACGGTCTCCGCAAAGGAGCCTTCGAGCTAGGTGACGCTCCGCATCTTGCCCACCATGGCGCCACCACACTCCGCCTGCTGGCCGACCACTATCTTCGGCTTCACGTTGAAGATCTTTAGCCACAGGCCGAAGTGGGGCCTGATGCGGAGAAAAGCCTCGCACACGACAATAAACGCCGAGATGTTGAGGATGAAGTTAGGGGCCAGATCATGAAAATCCAGCCCGTAATAGAACAAGAGCCCGCAGACAAATGGGTGGAGGGGGAATCCCAGTCCACGGACGAAGTGGGCGAGGAACACGACCCTCTCGTGGGGTTCAGGAGTTGGAATGATCTGCCCTGCGTCTGGGAGCCGGTGCGCAATATCTGCGGCCAAGTATCCGGCCGCCCGGAGCTTCGTAATGTCCTCCTCCTTGACGGAGGAGGTCACCCTCCTGCCTCCCGCTCCGGACATGTTTGGCTGTGTGGAGAAGGTGAGAACTGTGGCGCTGGAGCTCGAGCATGCGAGAATGGATGAGCGAAGAAGGAAGTAGGCGTGGGTGAAAGAGGAGAATCCTTATCTCTTTATGAAGGCGGTAGAAACTGTGCGCCTCCCCACTTGCCCGTTAAAGATCGCTTATTTCCCAAGCGCCATGATTGATGGCGCGGTTGGATTACCCATACCCGTATTGATGAGAATCCTGTGATAAGGGGACACGATCTCTGCTTTGACAAGACGTGTCAAGGAAACCGCCTCGCATTACGTGCGGTAGCTGGTTGTGAAAAACGGTTCGAATAATGACCGAACCGTGGCGTGATGCTCTAAAAAGCTGTCAGTAGATTAGATTTTTGGAATATTATACTCTCTGCGGTGGGATTTGGAGTTTGTTTTGCAGAGCCGGACATGATCCTTTTGTTCTAATTCTTTTATGGAGTGTTCGGAGAAGGAACCTGCCTTGCAATGCTGAAGACAATTTGCGCACTGGACTCATCGTCATTGAAGCCTGGTTCAGGGGCTACTGAGGGATTCTTGGATTAAGGGGTCCTCGGACAGCCGGACTATATACTTTGGCCAGACTGTTGGAATATGAAGATACAAGATTGAAGACTTCGTCCCGTGTCCGGATGGGACTCTCCTTTGCGTGGAAGGCAAGCTTGGATATTCGGATATGTAGATTTCCTTCTCTGTAATCGACTCTGTGTAACCCTAGCCCCCTCCGGTGTCTATATAAACCAGAGGGTTTAGTCCGTAGGACAAGAACAATCATAATCATAGGCTAGCTTCTAGGGTTTAGCCTCTACGATCTCGTGGTAGATCAACTCTTGTAATACTCATATCATCAAGATCAATCAAGCAGGAAGTAGGGTATTACCTCCATCGAGAGGGCCCTAACCTGGGTAAAACATCGTGTCCCCTGCCTCCTGTTACCATTAGCCTTAGATGCACAGTTCGGGACCCCCTACCCGAGATCCGCCGGTTTTGACACTGACAAGGGGTGCATCATGTCCATTGGTGCCTCTCCGATGATGCGTGAGTGGTTCTTGGTAGACCTATGGGTCCGTAGTTAGTAGCTATATGGCTTCCTCTCTCTCATTTGATTCTCAATACAATGGTCTCTTGGAGATCCTTATGATGTAACTCTTTTTGCGGTGTATTTGTTGGGATCCGATGAACTTTGAGTTTATGATCAGATCTATCTTTTTATCCATGGAAGTTATTTGAGTCTTCTTTGATCTCTTATATGCATGATTGCTTATATCCTCGTATTTCTTCTCCGATATTTGTTTTTTTGGCCAACTTGATCTATTTATCTTGCAATGGGAAGAGGTACTTTGTGATGGGTTCGATCTTACGGTGCTTGATCCCAGTGACAGAAGGGGAACCGACACATATGTATCGTTGCCATTAAGGATAGCAAGATGGGATCTATTTCTACATAAATAGATCTTGTCTACATCAAGTCATCATTCTTATTGCATTACTCCGTTTCTCCATGAACTTAATACAATAGATGCATGCTGGATAGCGGTCGATGTGTGGAGTATTAGTAGTAGATGCAGGCAGGAGTCGGTCTACTAATCTTGGACGCGATGCCTATATAATGATCATTGACTGGATATCGTCATGATTATTTGAACTTCTATCAATTGCCCAACAGTAATTTGTTCACCCACTGTTTGCTATTTTTCTCGAGAGAAGCCACTAGTGAAACCTACGACCCCGGGTCTCTTTTTAATATATTTGCCTTTGCGCTATTTTTCTTTACTTCTATTTTCAGATCTATTAAACCAAAACCCAAAAATACCTCGCTGAATTTTATTTGCTTTTATTTGCATCTATCAATCTACTATAATTTTTATTCCGTCCACGTGCCAATTTGTGGCGCTGTTACCCGAAAGGGATTGACAACCCCTTTAATACGTCGGGTTGCGAGTATTTCTTATTTGTGTGCAGGTTCCGTTCATGTAGTGTTGCGTGGTTCTCCTACTGGCTAGATAATCTTGGTATCATCACTGAGGGAAATACCTACCATTGTTGTGCTGCATCATCCCTTCCTCTTTGGGGAAATAGTGATGTAGTTCTAGCAGGCATCACCTACTAGCTAGTGGACATCTTGACTTGACCAAGGATGGCAAACCAGTTGACCAAAAGGTTTACTGCTCTATGATTGGTTCATTGTTATATCTATGTGCCTCCCATCCTGGTATTATGCTAAGTGTTTGCATTTGTGCACGATATCAAGCGGCCCCTAAAGAATGTCATCTTAAGGCTATGAAAAGGGTAGTGAGATACTTAATTCATACACCAAACTTTGGCATTTGGTATTGTAAGAGGTCATCCTTTGACCTTGTTGGCTACTCCGACTCAGACTATGCTGGTGACAACGTTGATAGAAAGTCCACTTCAGGTACTTGTCAATTTCTTGGTAGATCTCTTGTATCTTGGCCCTCCAAGAAAGAAAACTCAGTATCCTTATCCACCGCCAAAGTGGAATACTTTGCTACCGGATCATGTTGTGCTCAATTACTTTGGATGACTCAAACACTTAAGGATTGTGGGATATATGTGAAACATGTTCCATTGCTTTGTGATAATGAAAGTGCTATTAAGATTGCTCACAATCCCGTGCAATATTCTCAAACTAAGCATATTGAAGTTCGTCATCATTTCATTCAAGATCATGTTGCTAAAGGAGACATCAATCTTAAGCATGTTCATACCGATAAGCAATTGGCGGATATATTTACCAAACCGCTTGATGAGAAAATATTTTGCCATTTGAGAGGTGAATTGAACATCATTGATGCCTCAAACTTGGAGTAGAAACTCCATTTGGATACATGCAAGGCATGAGCCTTTTTTTGACTAATCCTTGATATTTCTCTTAAGATGATGATCATATGTCTTGGATCTATACTTGTACCCTTGCAAGTTATCTAACCCTTGTAGGTACTTGGATGAGCCCAAGTCTATGAGATTGCAAGCCACTCACATCTTGATCAATCTCTACATCACCAAGTTTCTACTATATGGTTGGTGAATACAAGGAAGCATGAATCCACTCAACATATCCTTTGACAATTTCTATATATCAAATTTCATTTGTTATCAAGTTTCATGATTGTCATTTTGGATACAAAAGTGCTCTTCCTTGCAAGACTAACCCATGTAGGAAGATGAACTCAAACTCCAAGTGATGCTCCAAATTCCTGATGGACTACATCAACCTTGAGCATCCAACACAAGTTTGACTACATGATCAAGATCAACACCCACCCAAGGTATGTTATTCCATCTTAGAGAAGTTTTGACCCAAATCATGAGTCAAAGCAACTCAACAAGATGTGAACACATCGAAATGCTTAAACAAAAAATGGTAACCCCATTTTGATCTTAAACGATGAGTAAGACCTACGATCAAGTGTTATCACTTGACTCCTCAGTCAATATACTCTAACATAGGTGACTTTGTCGCTGACCCCTTCTAGATGAAGTTCTCTAGTGTCTCCTTGTTACCTTCTTTGTGTTATTGCATACATTTCTTGCTATATTGTTTCCCTTATTACAAAAAACTTCATCTAGATCTCTTTTCTTGTGTATGTTTATCTCTGTATCAAATTCCTTGCAAATTTCTTAGTTAATTCATTGCAATTCCTTGTGAGAATTAATTTGTCTAGTGAGTTGAGTTGACAAAATATTTCCTCTACATTGAACTTGAACTCACTGATTCATCACTATCGGCTAGACTGAACTACAGGGATTACTTGTAGATAGTTCATTGGTACAACCGACATGGACTAACCCGGTCTGACCGATTTGCATCATCCATGACACTGCCAACTCGGTGTCACTGATGAAAACAGATCGACGTTACCGATTTCACTGCTGAGAAAACTTTTTGCCATTGCATATTTCATTTGTTCTCCAGCTCCACTCAATGATTCTTGTCCTCTACCTGCATCTTAAACTACATGCTGCTTTGTAGTGTGTCTCAAGGACCAAACCTATTTGACTCATGCTCCAGAAGTTCCCTTGGAAATTGATGCCAAAGGGAGAGAGAGAGAGCACATCAAAGCTTATCACACGGGAGAGAGAGCACATCTAAGCTCCTCCAGATGCTTGTTAACAAAAGAGGAGAGAAGTCGCATGCCTTTAAGAGGGGAAAGACATGTCAACATATGGTTGTTTGCACCATTTCTGGCTTTGATTTTTCATGCTCTGTTTTTTTTCTTGCTCTAATTTTCTCTTACCCTACCTTCTCCCATTATCCAATATCAGATTCAGGGGGAGAAAGAGTTCATTTCTAGGGGAAGAAAATCTTTGGAATTCATTGCATATCTTTAATCTTTGGGGACATGTCCATATCCAAATAGAGTACTAAGTACTCAATCATCACATGTCATCCCAGTCTTGGTACTCTTGTAGTTTCCTGAACTTGCTTTAGTTAGAGTGTTCTTGTGTTATCTAACCATGTTTTCTCAAGCTCATCTCTTCCAAAGCCAGCTCAAGACCACAAGGTAAGTATATGCTTCACACTCATGTGCATGATGATCTCTTGCTGCTGCACATATTGTTTGCGAGAAGGATCCATGACCATGTAGGTACACCTATTCTATTTACATCATCTGCTCTGATGCATATAGCGAAGATACATGTAACTCATTGCTTGCTCTGACATGCTAATGCACTGACATGTTCTTATATTCCATATTTACATGATTTCATACATGTAGGGGGAGCCTATGCATGTTACATGTCTCTCCAAAGCTTTACTTGTTACTCTTCATATCCTTTACCCAAAGCTTTGATGTATGTTGTCATCAATTACCAAAAAGGGGGAGATTGAAAGCACAAGTGCTCCCTCGGTGATTTTGGTAATTAATGTCAACATATCTCTTGTTGGACTAATACCTTTAGCGAGTGTATTTCGGATCAGTTCAACAATGGCGTGGCAAGGACAAGAGAATGTGGAACCCCTTCAAAATGCTAAGGACAAAGATTGGCAAAGGCTCAAGACTCTTCATTTTCATTTTGGTGATCCAAGATCACATTGAGTCCATAGGAAAGCCAATACTATTAAAAGGGGATGAGGTGTTGCTTAATGGTCTAGTTGCTCAAAGTGCTTAATGATATTGCTCCAAAACCCTCAGCCACTTTCTCATTTCCACATATGTCCAAAACCTAAAGTCATACTCGGCCCCACCAATTTGATCTATCCGGCGCCACCGAGTTATTTTGACATAGCCACTGCCAGAAACCCTAGACAATTCGGTCTCACCGATACGGATCTCGGTCTCATAGAGATGGCATTGCAAACTCTCTGTTTCCCTTCGTAACGTTTCGGTCTCACCGAAATGAGCGACTGATCCCACCGAGTTTGCATTGAAAACTCTATGTTTCCCTTCATAACGTTTCAGCCTCACCAAATGGAGCGATCGGTCCCACCGAGTTTGCTTGACCAACTCTCTATTTGCTCATTGCTGAAATCGATCTCACTGAGTTCATGCAATCGGTCTCACCGAGATGTGGTTTTGCCCTAACCCTAGCACATCGGTCCCACCGAGTTGATCATGTCGGTCCCACCGAGATTCCTAACATTCACATTTTGAACTAAATCGGTCTCATGGAGTTCTTCTATTTAGTCTGACCGAGTTGGGTCAAATGTGTGTAACAGTTGGATTTTGTGTGGAGGCTATATATACCCCTCCACCCCCATCTCCATTTGTGAGAGAGCCATCAGAACATGCCTACACTTACACTACTCATTTTCTGAGAGAGAACCACCTACTCATGTGTTGAGACCAAGACATTCTAATCCAACCACAAGAATCTTGATCTCTAGCCTTCCCCAAGTCGCTTTCCACTCAAATCATGTATCCACCGTAGCCAAATCCATGAGAGAGAATTGAGTGTTGGGGAGACTATCATTTGAAGCACGAGAGCAAGGAGTTCATCATCAACACACCATCTATTACCTTTTGGAGAGTGGTGTCTCCTAGATTGGTTAGGTGTCAGTTGGGAGCCTGCGACAAGATTGTGGAGTTGAACTAACGAGTTTGTAAGGGCAAGGAGATCGCCTACAACGTGAAGATCTACTCAAGTGAGGCAAGTCCTTCATGGGCGATGGCCATGGTGGGATAGACAAGGTTGCTTCTTCATGGACCCTTCATGGGTGGAGCCCTCTATGGACTCGCACAACCGTTACCCTTCGTGGGTTGAAGTCTCCATCAACGTGGATGTACGATAGCACCACCTATCGGAACCACGCCAAAAATCTCCGTGTCTACTTTGCGTTTGCACACTCCAATCCCATCCCTTTACTTTTTTGCAACTAGCATGCTTTACTCTTTCCTCTGCTTATACTCTTGCCATGCTTGCTTGAAATGTGTTGTGAATGCTTAAACTTGTGCTCAAACTCCACCTCAACTTGAAGAACTTCAAAACTGTTACTTTTGCTTGTTGAGGGTCTAATCACCCCATCTAGACACCTCTTCTCCATCCTTTCAGTTGCTGGTGCAGAGCCAAATTTGCGGACTGAAAATGTTGTGCTCTCAGATTCAGAATTCAGCGACAGTGATTATGACATAGATGATGGAGATGATGATCTTTATGAAGACAACATTGACTTTGATGTTGATGAAGAGGTTGAGCAAGAGGAGGTAGAGGTTGAGCCTGACTATGTACTTGAAGATGAAGATCTGGACCTCTCCACTGAAGCACAAGAACAACTGAAGTACAAATTCAAAGCTTTCAACCCAAGGTGGACATGAAATCCCCTGTATTTAAATTAGGTATGGTACTTGCTGATGTGGTTGAGTTGAGGAAATTTCTGAAGGCATATTCAATAAGGAACAGAGTGCGGATCAACAAGGTGAAGAATGACAAGATCAGAATAGAGGACGTTTGTCAGGGTGGTTTTCCATGGGTGCTTAAGGCTTGAAATGACAACAAGACTGGAGGTTTTGTCATCAAGGCCTAAAATGCATTGCGTAAGTGCCAAAAGAAGTGGAAGTTAAAGGATATGACAGCAAAATTCCTATGCAATTTTTTTCATTGATGAGTTCTAAGATGACCAGAAGATATCAATTGGAACATTTTCAAGGAAAATAACAAAGGAATTCAATGATACTCCTAATAGATGGAAGCTGGCTAGGGCTAGAAAGCAAGCACTTAAGGCGATACATGGTGATGAGGAAGAGCAGTTCAGCAGGCTATGGGATCATGGGCATGAGCTAAGGAGCGAAAACCCTGGGTCTACATTCCTGCTAACAACTACACTTGGCAAAGATACAGAATTTCCAATGGGCAGAAAATGTTTGAAAACATTATATTGGTCATATGATGCATGCAAGAGAGGATGGCTAAAGGGCTGGAGGCCTATTCTCTTCATTGATGGTTGTCATATGAAAACAAGGTTTAAAGGAGTGCTCCTTAGTGTTGTTGGAATTGATCCTGATGACTGCACTTTCCCCATTGCAATGGGCTGGGTGGAAGTAGAATGCAAAGGTTCATGGGAGTGGTTTCTGACCACTCTAAAAGATGATCTGAACATTACAAACATAGCTCCTTTCACACTTATGAGTGACAAGCAGAAAGGGTTAATAAATGTTGTGCACAAGGTTTGGTCAGATGCAGAACACATGTTTTGCGTGAGGCATATTTACCGAAATTTTAATGAGAAGCACAAAGGAGAGGTACTCAAGCAAGATCTGTGGGCCATTGCAAGATCACCAAACAAGGTGAAGTGGAGAGAGAACTGTCAGAAAATGGATGATCATTGCCCAGCTACCTTCCACTGGACTGAGAGACTTGAGCCAAAGACATGGTGCAAGGCATTTTTCAAGGAATTTCCCAAATCTGACATCCTGCTGAACAATAACTCTGAAGTGTTTAACAACTACATTCTTGATGGCAGAGAGATGGCAGTTGAAAGTGCATTTGGCACTTAAACTTTATTTTGGTGTGATGACAATGTGGTTAGTGGAACTAATATCTAGTGTTATAGTTTATCTCAGGATATTGGTTCCATATTGCGGTTGATGGAGATGTGCGACCCTACAATTTTCAAAAATATCAAAGGCATGGTCTTCCGGTGATTCGAAGGTTTTATTTTTGGTTTACTTCATGTCGTAGGGCAGACCGCACTATTAAGAGGGGTCAGTGTGGATATGTGTTGTGTGGGAATGTCATTGCCAACACATATACACCAGCCTACCCATTCCTACCACTAAAATCCAGAGTGTGCGTGCATGTGGTACTCAGAGGGCTTGCAACATAAAGTTTCTGGTTTTGACCCCTGTGCGCACGGGGTACTGCGTAACTCTGGGGGTACCCCGTGCGCACCGGGGTCGGTATGAAAGTCTTCGAGTACCCCATGCTCATGGGGCTGACTTAGCCCATGCGCGCGGGGGCCAATGGGTAGAAACGGCCACCCAGGCACAAACACTATAAAAGCCCCCCTTCTTCTTCCTCCATCCCTAACCCTAATGTCTTGTTGAGCTCCACCATTGCTACACCTCATTTTGCTCAATACTCTCAATCCCTCCACCCAAACTTGTTGAAACTTTGGGGATTGGGAGAGCAAGACCCGATCTACATCTTGACCAAACCAAATCGCATTCCCCGCATCATTTCTTCCCCGTTGACTTGTTACTCTTGGAGCTTGGGCTCCTAGGTGGTTAGAGGTTCCTCCGGAAGCTTCCTTGCCTGTGGTGTGCTTCGGAGAAGTTTGTAAAGGTGTGGTGGTCGCCTTCAAGACCAACTCCGATTGATTCGAGGATCATCCGTTGGGGGTGACTCGGAAGATACTATGGTGAGCCTTCGTGGCATTCCGCAAGCTTTATCTCTAGCACCACTCTAAACGGAGAGTATCTCTTCCACAAGGAAGAGTGAACTTCGGGATAAAATTTGCGTCCTCGCCTCACTTGTGGTTAATCCTTTCCCGCACTTTACTTTGCCTTGTATGCTTGTTGGCTTGATAATTAGATTGTTGCGTAGCATACTTTGCTTTAAGATTGCTTTTCATATAGGTTTTGTTCACCTAGTTGCATATCTAGTGAACCGTATTTATCCGCTAAACTTTAAAATTGACAAGAAAGATTTAAATTTGAAGTCTCCTATTCATCCCCCTCTAGTTGACCATATCGATCCTTTCAATTGGTATCAGAGCCTCATGCTCTAATATAAGGTTTTACAACCTTAGAGGATATGGTCGATCAAGGGAATGAGGGAGGTGGCGCACCCGTTGTGGAGGATGGTCAAAACCTACCCCCGTCGCGCCCGTGGCACTTGGTGGCCCGGTCGTTGCTCCCACCGCTCCTATTAACCCGGGTGCCCCCTTGACCGTGGCTGATATTCTTTCAATGTTTGCGGACCTTAAAGCCAGTTGAAAGAAGTTCGTTCCTCGGTCAAGTAGGAAATCGATGCCCGCTTTAAGCCCTCGACATCCGCATCAAACTCATTTGATCCAACTGCCATTCATGATGCGGATGACTCGAGAGAATCTCTTGCATCGCCGGCTCGTACTCAAGTTCCCAAGTACAATGTCGTGGAACCGTTTTACTCTCCGCAACCCTTGCAACATCCTCGCGTTAATCCTGTTGGGCCTCCGCCCCCTTTGAAAGCTAATGTGTTTTCTAAATGGAAGCTAGATATGGAGTCTCATATTCGTAGTGCATCAATGCAACTTTGGTGGATTGTGGTCAATGGATTGAACCCCAATGACCCAATGAATCTCACTTCAAGAGAAGCGGTTGATGACCAACTTAATGCCACCACCCACAACATGTTGCGCACCGTCATGACCGAAGACTACAGTGACTCCATTGCTCTCCTTAAGATCACCAAGGAAATATGGGATTGCCTTGAGGAGGCTCTCAAAGGAGATGAAGCAATTCGAAGATCTCGATTGGCTTTGCTCAAGCAAGAAGTCAATCTCTTTGTGAGGAATGAGGGTGAGTCCGCAGAAGAGGTTTACCGAAGGTTAAAGTCCCTTGTGCTCAACTTGAGAACCTTTGGGTGAACTTGGGCAAATGATGACTTCATCAAGGACAAGTTCATAGATGCTCTGGTTCTCACGGAACATACCATTGTCATGATGATTCATCGACGTCTGGATTATCACAAGTTGACCGCGGCTCAAGTTGTTTCCACTTTCTCCACTCATGTTTTTGGAGACCAAGTCCAAGAAGACCTTTGCAATTGCTCAAGCAACCAAGAACTCCAATCTTGCCTTGAAGGCCAAGAAAGTGATAAGCCAACCCTCAAGGGGTGAAGAAGTGAGTGAAGAGATATGTGAGGAAGATATTGACACCTCATACCCGGCAAATGACTTTGCAGAAGACTTGGCTCTTTTTGTCAAAAAGTAGTTTGGGACCATGGCAAACAAAGGGAAGAATCTTCAAGGAAGATAGTTTGGACGAAGGAAATGCTACAATTGTGATAGCCCAAGACACTTTGTACATGATTGTCCGTATGAGAGACATGAAGACAAATCCGAGAAGCTTGTACTCAAGAAGAAGAAGTTTAACAAGTTTGCAAACAGGAAGGATGACAAGGCTTTTGTTCATGAAGAATACATGTCCGGAGATGAAGATGACGGTGATGATGATCAAGTGGGCACGACCGCCATTGCCATGCATGTCACTACCTCCTCCTCCACCACCGGCCTCTTCGACTCTCCAAACAAGGACAAGCCTTTCACTCATCAATGTCTTATGGCCAAAGAGGTAAAGACAAAGTCCAAATCAATAAAACCCGCCATCTACACTCCCAATGTCTCATGTGAGATTGTGGAGGATGAGTATGCTGAGGGCATGGATAATGATCAGGAATCCTTGATGGCTTTCATGTAAACTCTTCAGGGTGAAGCTCATGCTCGTTTTGGTGATCTCCTTAAGTCACTCGCTGAACGCGATGACTTTCTTTAGAATGTTGAAAACCTCCTCATAGGGGAAAAAGAGAGAGTCAAACTCCTCGAGCATGAACTAAATGAAGAGAGTGTCATGAGAACATCACTTGAGGAAGCCTTTCGGCTCATCAAATTGACCTTGTTAAAACCAATGATGCTTCGCAACTTGCTCTTGAGAACAAAGATGCTCTTAATGTTAGGGTTGAAAAGCTTCTAGTTGGTCACACGAGACTTGTTGAGGAACATGAGTTCCTTGTGAATAGTTCCAAGGTTGTCAAAGGTGACCTCATTTCCTTCACCGAGTCTTATGCTCAACTTAAAGCTACAACCATTAAGGCTCTCACTTCCGTACCTCATGTGGATTTAAATGATGATTCTTGTACGGCTAACTTTGTTCATGATTGCACCTCTCTCCAAGAGAAGAATAAGAAGTTGAAGGCCCAATTTGAGAAAGGGCTTGTATCATGCATCCAAGGGGAGAAAAACCTTAATGACCTCTTGAGTAACCAAAAGGAGTGTGTTGTCAAGGAGGGTATTGGGTTTGATCCCGCATCCAAGAATGGTAAGAACAAGAAGAAGATCAGCCTGACTCCTTCCCCTCCCCAAAAGGTAGTGTTTGTGCAAGAAGGGCACAAGGAGAAGGAGAAGGAAAAAGGGGTTGTTGGGAGTGTCAAGGTCACCAGGGACAAGGCCATTCCCAAGGATTTTGCCGGCAAGAACAATCCATCTTATGTACTCATGAGAGGATATGATGGCTACGCATTTCCAAAATTTGTTGGAACTAACTATGATGATTATGCTTGGACTATTTGGGTTCCTAAGACCCTTGTTGCTAACTCTCCAGGACCCATTGCAAAATGGGTACCTGTCGGCGTTCTGGGAACCAGGGTAACTAGACTTGCCTGCCTATGGCCCACGGCATTGCTCCGTCGACGGCCTGGTATGGCCCATCTACAACACCTTCAAGACAAGACCCTCGCGAGGCAGGCGACGTCAAGACCTCCAGAGGGAGCGGGCTTCCCAGGCTAGCTTTTGAGGAGCGGAGATTTCTATGCAGGTGTGCACCTCATGAGGTTGAGGTGATGCAAGCCATGACGACCAAGGCTAGGTGGGCGCCAGCGGGCACACATGAGCAGGTTTCCTATTTGGTGCAAAGGAGGCAAGCGCATGCGTAGTGTCCCGAGGAATCAGCCAAAGGTTTCCATTCCCGTGCAACGAGACCAAGACCGGCAGGACGGAGTCATCACCGAGCCCACTGAAGTGTTACGACCAGAGGCTTTGCAGGCGAAGACCACCTTTCATCAGGATAAGATGTACACCAGAGCATACCTTGCGACGTTGTTCTTCCCTTGTACTAGTTCATCCGTAGCCCCTCGTGAGGCTAATCCACCACAAAGCAGGAGTAGGGTCTTACACCACAAGGTGGCCCGAACCTGGGTAAACTGCTATGTCCATTTTCTTCCTTGTTCATCAAGCTTGGACGTGGGGGCGACGAACTGGTTGGCTAGAGAGGTTGAGTTCTTCGCACACGCCCCAGAGTTAGAACCTTTCTTGGGTCTGCGGAGCCCTGAATCCGACATTTGGCGCACCATGTAGGGGCGTGTCGAAGCCTCTCTTCCACCGTTTGCTTCGTCGCTGTTCCGCCGTTCCTACGACCGACGCCCGCCGTGTCCGTGCCGAGCGTTGGGCAGCTCGGGTCGTCCAAACGGCACCTGTAGGCAATGGTGTCCCTTGCCACTCTACCTCCCCGGTGGCTAATGATGCAGCTTGAACTACGTCAGTATTACCCCAAAGAGGAAGGGATGATGCAGCACATCTATTGTAGGTATTTCCCTCGGTGATGAGACCAAGGTTATCGAACCGGTAGGAGAACCATGCAACACTACATGAATGGCACATGCACACAAATAACAAATACTCGCAACCCGACGTATTAAAGGGGTTGTCAATCCCTTTCGGGCAACGACGCCAAAAATTGACAAGTAGACGGGATAAAAATATGATAGATTGATAGATGCAAATAAAAGCAAATAAAATACAGCGAGGTATTTTTGTATTTTTGGTTTAATAGATCTATAAATAAAAGCAAATAAAAATAGATCGCGATGGCAAATATAATAAAGAAGAGACCCGGGGCCATGGATTTCACTAGTGGTTTCTCTCCAGAAAAATAGCAAACGGTGGGTAAACAAATTACTATTGGGCAATTGATATAACTTCAAATACTCATGACGATCTAGGCAATGGTCATTATATAGGCATCACGTCCAAGATTAGTAGACCGACTCCTGCCTGCATCTACTACTATTACTCCACACATCAACCGCTATCCAGCATACATCTAGTGTATTAAGTTCATGGAGAAACGGAGTAATGCAATAAGAACGATGACATGATGTAGACAAGATCTATTTATGTAGAAATAGACCTGTCGTGGGAACGAACACCTATGGGGCAGGGCCCCTTTCGGTCCGGCGGGGGGCGGAGATCGCACGAAGAGCGGATCGAGGCGAAGCACACGAGCGGTTTACCCAGCTTCGGAGCTCTCCGGAGAGATAATACTCCTACTGCTGCTTGTATGATTGTATTGTGTTCTTGCTCGAGAGCGCTAGTTGCTACAGTACACGCTCGCTGCTAGCGAGAGAGAGCGTGAGTGCTTTCTGGTTTCCAACCCCCCTCTACGTTGCGCATGGGCCTCCTTTTATATGCTCAAGGGGTCACCGACAGGTGGCAACGTATGCAAGGGTAAAAATGGAAAAGAGGTGCGGTTGGTACACCTACTTGTACAGTGCCTCCTACCTAACCCTGACGGCAGGGGACAAAGGCATTAAATGCCTGTCTGCATCGCCCAAACAGTGCAGAAAAGTGACCGTTAGGGGCGCCACTGCTTGCCACGATGGCAATCTTGTCATCTCCTCTTGCCACCTCGCACCGCTGGCTGCACAACCTCTTGCCACGCGCGCCTGGAAAGGTCACAGGGCGACACGTGGGTAGATGTGCTGGGCCGTGGGTACAGAGTGGTAGCCTGCCGCGGCAAGCGTCTTGCCGCGGTCGTTGTCTTGTCGCGTCCGGAAGCTTGTCGCTCATCGGGCCTTGCCGGGATGCGAGGCGCGTCGCGGCAAGTTCCTTGAAATGCCTTGGTTGGCCTTCCCGGCAAGCTCCTCTTGCCGGGGCGTTGGCCTTCCCGGCAAGCTCCTCTTGCCGGGGCCTTGTCTTCTTGGCTTGAACACTTTGTTCTTGAATGGCTCCAAAGGAACCACGGAGGACCTTGGCGGTCACCCGGCAAGCCTTGCCGCGGGGCGCTGCGACTGCCCGTGCACAAGTTCGGGATACTAAGGTACCCCTACTCTAGTACACCGACAGGAGCCCCCGGGCCTGGGCCATACACGGTGCCGAGCGCTATTGGGCCAGGCCCAAAACAGGGCACGGGCACGCGCGGCCTGGGTTATGCCGTATCTCACTCCGTATCCACCGCGCCCTCCCCTAACGGCACGCGTCGAATGCGGCGTCGTGGGAGAGATCGTGGGTGGTTCTTTATTCAGAAAAAACACAACGTTCGCCTCCTCCTTCTTTATAAGCAGGGGAAACAGGGGCAGTTCCCCCATCTCGCCAGTTGCTGTTCCAATCTCAGAAATCTCCGCCGCTCCCCCCTTCTTCCAAAGCCGAAAGAGAGCAGCGCTCCGCCCCCCATCGCCACCGTCGCCACCAACGCCGTCGATCTCCCCCACCACCTCCGCCATGGCTCCGAAAGCCGGGAAGCGCGTGAAGTCGGCCGAGGCGCTGCGGCTTGAGGCGCTGCGAAAGGAGCGGGCAACTTTCCCCCCCGAGCTCGCCGCGAAGGAGCTGAGGGAGTGGTACTACCTCTTCTGGTCGACGGAGACGCGGGCGCATCCGCGCACGAAGGTACTCTCCGCCGCCGCTTCAAAACGGGCTCCAAATGGATATCCGTTCTTCGCACTGTTCTTCTATTAAGGGCTCTGCCCGCCCTTCTCTGAATTCTTCTGCGATATCATGAACACCTACGGGTTCCACCTCCTTGACTTCACCCCCAATGTTGTCCTGACCATGGCAGTTTTCGCACATCTCTGCGAAAACTTTGTCGGAGTCCACCCAAACGTAGCCCTTTTCCGCCACTTCTTTATGCCTCGAGTTGAGAGAGGGGAGCCCCTATCCGGCGGAATCGCCTGGATCTCGAGGGCCGGCAAGAAGGAAGCGTATCTGGAAGGAGAGCTCCGCAGCAAGTGGGATGAGTGGAGAGCAGAGTGGTGCTGGATCGTCGAGGAGAACCCGCAGCCATTCACCGCCCAGCGCCAAGCCCCAGTAGTGCGCGGCGGCGATTGGAGCAGCTTGGCCGCGGAAGACGACAAGCTGAAGATTGCCACCACTTGGATCTTGCGCCTCAGGCTTGATGGGCTCACTGTAGGCGCCGTTGGTGCAGATTTTCTCCGCCGCTGCATCGCCCCCCTGCAAGAGAGGAGGAGACCCGCCTGGGAGTTCGGGGGTCCGGCGGATATCATGAGGCTGCGCCCGGGCCTCAACTTCAATTTCACTGTGCTGGAACTAGATGTGATGCTCAAGGAGTTGTTCAAGCATGACCCTCAGCATCCCGAATGGTTCAGGTTGCCGGCGGGTGTCGTTCCGCTGTGCAACAATTCCTCGCTCGACCGCATCCGTGCAATGATGCCGCTGTGCGACTCGCATGGACTCGTCCCAACTTGGCAAGAGCCTATGGACGACGTTGTGCAGCAGTTCTTCGACGGCCTGGTGGAGGTGGCGGTCCGCTCCGACGAGCAGAGAAGCCTCACCCACGACACCACCGATGCGGAGATGCGGCGTATCGCCACCAGGGCGGAAGAGGCGGCGGCAGCCGCTGCCGCGGGCGAGTTTGGATTCACCGCTGAGGAGGCAGAGGCAGCAGAGGCGGCAAGCCCTACCGATCGAGATGAGCTTTCCGGAGAGCTTGCCGGCGAGGGAGAGCTTGCCGAGCCTGAAGCTGAGTCGAGCGAGCCCGCCGAGGACGCGAGCGGCCCGCCATCTTCAAGCGGCTTGCCGCAGGCAGAGCCCCCAGCGCAGCCCCCAGTTCCACCAAGAAGGCGTCTCCGCAGGGCCGGGGACGTAGCAGGGCGGCAGGCGGATCAACAGCCGTCGCGCCGCGCGATACGCTCCACCGCGACAAGCGACGTTGTCGCGGGAGCGCCTCACGTCGCTGCGGTAACTGAAGCGGGGTCCTCCCGGACCACCGCCACTGTCCTCGCCAAGCAGTCAAGGGAACCTACTCCTCCGCCTCGTCGCGCCGAAGGTGGGCCGGACTTCGACCTCTCCGCGCTCAGCTCCGACGAGGAAGAAGAAGAGTAAGAATCTCTGTTGTACTTGTTTTTCTTCAATTCTTGCTGTTTCTGTCTTGTTTTACTCTGAACTCATTCCTTTTCAGGACCCTGTCCCAGAGAGCGGCGAAGAGAGCCAAGGCTCCGGTGATTGTCATCGAGGACGAGCCCACCGCGACAGCAGGGGGCGCGCCCGAGACCACCTTGCCGGACCCGGCAACTACTCCTCGAAGCAGCCCCCAGCGCAGCCCCCAGCGTAAGTATATGATCTACTTCTCGCTGTTGGGCGCGCATGGGTGTTCTTTCCTTTGCTGATATCTGACTGTTGGTTTGTGTAGGAGCAGAGCAGCCTCAGCAGGAGCATCCGGAAGCCGCCTCCGAGATGCTATCTGCTTTGACTACACCGCCAAGGGAGGATTCCGCGACAAGGGAGCGTTCTCCGGCAAGGGAGGAGTCTCCGGCAAGGGGCAGCACCAGCGACCCCCCGGTGGTGGAGCCCATGACTGTGGAGCCCAGTACAGGTAACCCTTCTTGCCTGAAAACTTCCCTTGGGTTCTTCTTTTGATTTTCTTTTTGGATATTTGCTTGACTTTTCTTCCTTCTCCAGTCATCAGATCCATCTGCCACGGAGCCGATGGAGACCGAGGTCGGCGGCGAGGAGAATGCGTGCGGCGATACCGACGACGCCGCCGCCACCGAAGAAGAAGCTGGCGCAGATGATCCCGCCGGCGAAGAGGCCGCCAAAGCTGCTGGCGCAGGAGCTGGCGAGGGGTCCGGCGATCGCACTGACGACCCTGAGGCCGCAGGAGCGCAAGGCGCTACGTTGACCGCCGATCCCTCCGCCGCTACTGCAGCGCCAGGCTCTGAGGAGCCCCAGCCCGGCGCCTATTTGAAGGCCGGTGATGGTGTCTTCATCAAGCTCCCCTGGGCTTCGAGCTCCAGGGCGCCGGTTGAAGGAGAAACTTTTGACGGAGAGGTGCTCGCCTCCGCTGGGCTGACGCTAGTTGACGCGCCGAGCAGCAGCAGCGGCGAGTCTGAGGAGGAGCAGCTGCTGCGGAAGCTGGTGTCGCTCTACCGCGCCCGACAAGCCAAGGTGGAATCCCGGGAAGCGCTTGTCGCGCAGGCGGGAGCGGACATCGAGAAGCGCGCAGAGGAGCTCCGGAGTCGCAACCAGGAAGCTCTCCGGTCCTTGGCAGAGGAGCGGAATCAACTCGCCGAGGAGCGGAAAGCTTTCCTCCTCGAGAAGGCCGAAGCCGAAGAGCAACAACGGCTTGCCGCCGAGGAGCTGTTTGCGCGGGAAGGCGGGTTGGCGCAGCGGAAGGTCAATCTTGACAGCCATGAGGAGGATCTTGCCGTGCGCGAGCAAACACTCGGCGGGGCTCTCAAAGAGGCAAAGGATGCTGCCGCAGCTGCCGAGGCCGCCAAGAAGGAGCTGGAGACGAAGGTGGCGCAGCTGGAGGCCGATCTCAAGGCGAGCGGCGAAGAGCTTGCCGTGCTCAAGCGTGAGCGCGAGAAGGACGCCCACGCCCATGGCGAGCTGCAGGGTCGTCTCGTCGAGAAGGGCAAGGAGCTTAGCGCCGCCAAGGACTCCAACGCCGATCTTGAATTGAAGCTGGCTACTCTGACCGAGACGCTGGACGGCGCCAAGGAGCGGGAGGTGGCCCTGAAGGATGAGATCAAGGCCAACGAAGCGCTGCTGACGAGGGCCGCCGAAACCCAGAACACTTTCAGGGAGACTGTGGAGCTCTGGACAGAGGGCCTCGTGAACATCGCTGCAGTCATCAACGGGGAGCTGGTGCAGCTGGGAGTGGAGGATCTCGGGTACTCCTCCGATGAGAACCTCCAGCCTAGCGCCAAGCTCACTTTGTTCTTCAAGGGCGTGGCGACGGCCCTCCAGCGACTCCGAGAAAGGATCCCAAAGCAGCTGGCCGACGAGTCGCGCACGATCTGCGCGAGAGTTCTGGAAAAGGTGCTGGTGAAGGTGGCCTTCCGCAACCCAGGCCTCAACCTCACCAATGTCCTTAGGAAGCTGCCTCCGGATGCTGATCTGGAAGCGCTCAAGGCCCTTGTCGCACCCATTGTGGACAAGGTGAACGAGGTCAAGAGGGTTGATGGCGACCGCGTAGATTAGGCCACCCGTTTCCACCTTTCCTTGTCGCTGCTAGTCATGTTACGAGAACAATCTATTAGAGCTGCGACAAGTTATCTTGTAATATAACTTTATTTTGGGTATCGACTGCTATGTTATTTCCTTTACTTGATTCCTTCCTTTGTATGTTTTTGCCCTACGCTTTTTAGGGAACTCGCCGGCGCAGGCACCTTAGCCGCGAGCGCTGAGTGCGGAACGTCAGCAGCCTGCTGGCGGTGCCGCTACCGACAAGAAACCTTGTCGGAACTAGTCGCAGCACACTTAAGTTGTTGAGCAGACTCGAAACAAAATAAGGGCGCAACTAGCTGCGAGTTGGTTCCTCCGCGCACAGGTTTTCCATACAAAGCACGGTCGTTCGAGGAAGATAACTTAAATTTTTTTAAAACTGATTGCTCAAACTTTGGCAACTTAGCTTTTCTGTCGTTTGCTTCTCGATAAGGCAAAACTTTCTTGAACGGCGCCTGGTCCACACCATTATCTTCTCCTTCCCCCCGGTAAACTTGTGGGCGAGGGAACCTTCCCTTTCTTTGAGAAAAAGAAAGAAGAGAAAATAAAGATACGGAGCCTTATGGCTCGTTATTGCTTACCGGTGGTAGGTGCTGCACAAAGTGTCAGATAATACATGCAAAAAATAGAAAGCATGAAATTGACAGGATGTGCAGAGCATATGAGCTTTATTTATGCACGGGGTCTGCGCCCGGCTTTGTACAAAGGATTACATGCAACAGCGGCAAGACTCGTACAAAAGGTGGTTGCCGGAACAAGTTCTGGCAACCGCGCCTTACGGGTAAAACTTACGAAGATGCTCAATGTTCCAGGAGTTGCTCACCGGAAAGCCATCTTCGGTCTCAAGGCGGACAGCGCCAGGCCTAGTGACTCATTTCACCCGGTAAGGGCCTTCCCACTTTGGCGTCAACTTGTTGGAATTCTTGGCGGACTGAACGCGCCGAAGAACAAGGTCGCCTTCCTCGAGACTTCTGGCATTAACTTTGCGGCTATGGTAGCGGTGCAAAGCTTGCTGGTAGCGAGCAGCTCGTACAGCAGCCTGAAGACGGTCTTCCTCAAGGAGCAGCGTGTCATCTTGTCGCAGCTGCTCTTGCTCAAGCTCATCATAAGCGAGCACTCGAGGCGACCCGTATACGAGTTCCGTGGGGAGAACTGCCTCTGCTCCATAGACTAGAGCGAAAGGTGTCTGGCCAGTGGCTCGATTTGGCGTCGTCCTGATCGACCAAAGAACCACCGGCAGCTCCTCGATCCAGTTCTTTCCGCACTTGTGCAGCCTGTCAAAAGTCCTGGTCTTGAGCCCGCACAGCACTTCAGCATTTGCCCTCTCCGCTTGACCGTTGCTTCTCGGGTGAGCAACAGAAGCGAAGCAGACCTTGGCGCCAAGATCTTGGACGTACTGCATGAAGGTGCGGCTTGTGAATTGCGTGCCGTTGTCGGTGATGATCCGGTTAGGGACCCCGAAACGGCAAACAATCGACCTGAAGAACTTGACTGCTGACTGTGCTGTCACCTTCCTCACTGCTTCCACTTCCGGTCACTTTGTGAACTTGTCAATGGCAACGTACAAGTACTCAAAGCCCCCGACAGCTCAGGGAAAGGAGCCGAGGATGTCGAGCCCCCAGACCGCAAATGGCCAGGATAAAGGGATCGTCTAGAGAGCTTGAGCTGGCTGGTGTATCTGCTTGGAATGGAACTGGCACGCTTCACACTTGGTTACTTGTGCAGTTGCATCCTGGAGGGCTGTTGGCCAAAAGAAACCTTGCCGGAATGCTTTGCCGGCAAGTGCTCTCGCGCCAATGTGGTGACCACATATGCCTCCATGTATCTCCGCCAATAGCTCTTGTCCGTCTTCCCGGGGAATACACTTCAATTTCACACCGTTGAGTCTTCTTTTGTATAGTGTGTCATCGACAAACTGGTACATACTTGACTGCCGGGCTACTCTTTCCGCTTCTTCTTGCTCTTCGGGAAGTTCTCCTGTCTGAAGGAAACGGACAATCTGCTGTGCCCATGCTGGAGCTTGCGGCTCGACAACAAGGACTAAAGGCACATATGCTGCTGCGGGAACATCCGCTTCTACGGCGAGAACTTGTGGCTCAGCCGGAGCTTGATGTTCCTCGGCAAGCTTGCCGGAGCAAAACTTGTCGGGAGCGTCTGCTTCAACAGAACAAACCCTAAGGCTTGTCGGAACAGACTGCTCCTCAGCACTCTTGGTGTTGATCTTGGGGACCTTCTTGGCGGCGGCTTCGGGAAGCTCTGCCGAAAAATAGTCACCAAAAATCAACTTCCTCTTCTTGCTCTGTCCAGTTGATGGCGCCACGGATGATTGAGTCAGTTTGAGCACAAAGATCCCTGGTTCCACAGGTAACTTTAGTGCAGCACACTTTGACAGGCCATCGGTAATGTCATTCTGAGCTCTTGGGACATGTTCCATCTGTAGGCCATCAAAGTGCTCTTCTAACTTTCTCACTTCATCAACGTAAGCTTCCATCAACGGACCCTAATAATTCTTGTTCACTTGGCGGACGACAAGCTGCGAGTCACCCCTGACAATGAGCTTCTTGATCCCAAGGTCGGCCGCGATCCTGAGACCGGCAAGCAATCCTTCATACTCTGCAGTATTGTTTGTTGCTTTGCTCCTTGGGAAAGTGCATCTGGACTACGTACTTGAGGTGCTCTCCGGTGGGTGCGACAAGCAGCATGCCCACACCGGCGCCTTGCAGCGAGAAGGCACCATCAAAGTACATGAGCCACTCTTTGCTTGCTTCCTTGACGGGGATGCTCGTTTCTGGAATTTCTTCATCTGGTGTTGGCGTCCACTCTGCTATGAATTCTGCCAATGCTCTGCTTTGGATAGTTGAAGTGCTCTCGAACTTGAGGCCAAAGCTTGACAGTTCCAGTGCCCACTCGACAATCCTGCCTGTTGCTTCTGGATTCTGCAGTATCCTCTTCAGCGGAAAGCGAGTGACAATTGTGATCTCATGTGCCTGGAAGTAATGGCGCAGCTTTCTCGAGGCCATGAGAAGGCCGATAAGCAATTTCTGCACACCGGAGTACCTCGATCTAGCCCCCTGCAGAAGGGAACTGACAAAGTAAACTGGGCGCTGCACCATTTTCTTCTGCATCCCCTCACGTGCCTGCGCAGATCCGCCCTTGTCGGGACCAGAGCTTGTCGGCGAAGCCCCCTGCTTGTCGCTGGATGCATCTGCCGTGGTTGCCGGCTCATCATCCGCCTCCCTCTCCGCTACTAACGCAGCACTAACCACTTGATTGGTTGCCGCTATATACAGCAGCAACTTCTCTTGTGGCTTAGGTGCGACAAGTGTTGGAGTGGAGGACAGGTATCTCTTCAAGTCCTGCAGCGCAGCCTCCGCTTCCGGAGTCCATTTCATTGGACCTGCCTTTTTCAATATTTTGAAAAATGGCAGGGCGCGCTCAGCAGACTTAGAGATAAACCTGCTGAGAGCAGCCACGCAACCGGCAAGCCTTCGTACATCCTTGACACGCTTTGGTGCTTCGATCTGCTCAATGGCCTTGATCTTGTCGGGATTGGCTTCAATTCCCCGCTGAGATACGAAGAACCCGAGAAGCTTGCCGGAGGGGACTCCAAACACACACTTCTCGGGGTTAAGCTTGAGGTTGATCTTGCACAGATTTGTGAAGGTTTCATCTAAATCTTGAATCAGAGTTGCCTTGTCCTTGCTCTTGACCACTATGTCATCCATGTAGGCTTCTACATTTCTGTGTATCTGTGGCTCAAAAGCGTCATGGACTACTCTTGCAAATGTTGAACCAGCATTCTTTAATCCGAAAGGCATCCGTATGAAACAGTATGTGCCACATGGAGTGATGAATGCGGTCTTCTCCTCATCCTCTTCTGCCATGAAGATCTGATGGTATCCTGAGTATGCGTCAAGAAATGAAAGCAAGTCACATCCGACCGTGGAGTCAACAATCTGGTCAATGCGCGGCAAGGGAAATGGGTCTTTGGGACAAGCTTTATTAACATTGGTAAAGTCGATACAAAGCCTCCATTTCCCGTTTGCCTTGCGCACGACTACAGGATTGGCCAACCACGTAGGATGGAGCACTCCTCTGACAAGGCCTGCTGCTTCCAACTTCTTGATTTCTTCTGCGATGAATTCTTGGCGCTCCACTGCTTGTTTTCTGACTTTCTGCTTGACGGGCCGCGCATGAGAACAAACGGCAAGATGGTGCTCGATAACTTTCCTGGGAACACCGGGGATGTCAGACGGTTGCCATGCAAACACGTCGATGTTCGCCCGCAGGAAAGCAACGAGCGCGCTTTCCTATTTAGGGTCGAGCGTGGCACTGATGGTGAAGGTACCACCAGTGCCGTCCTCCTTGGCGGACACCTTCTTGGTCTCTGGTGAAGCTGTCATCGTCTTCATACACTTGCCGGTGGAGCTCGATGGTGCGTCCTCGACGGTAGCGCAGCACTCTGAAGAGGTGCGCTTGCCGGAGTGGGCATCAGAACTCTTGCCGGACTTGGTCTTCTTCTTCCCCCCGGGAGCTTCAGCGGCAAGTGTATTGCGATCTGCTGCGGCTGCTGCATCTCGGTAGATCTTGTCGGTGCAGATAAGAGCATCCTTCTTGTCGCCAGGGACAGAGATGACACTTATCGGGCCGGGCATCTTCAGCATGTTGTATGCGTAGTGAGAGGCTGCCATGAACTTGGCGAGCGCTGGACGGCCGAGTATGCCATTGTAGGGCAATGGAAAGTCAGCAACGTCAAAAGTGACCCTCTCAGTCCTGAAGTTCAACTCGCTGCCAAATGTTACCGGCAACGTGATCTTTCCCTTCGGCTTGCTCCTTCCCGGATTGATTCCTTGGAATGTACCAGTCTCTTCGAGCTCGCTGTCAGGGATCTGGAGTTTTTGAAGTACCACGGAGGAGATCAGGTTCAAGCCGGCCCCGCCGTCAACTAGCATCTTAGTGACCTTGAGGTTGCGGATAGTTGGTGAAACCAACATCGGCAAGCACCCGATCGCAGTTATGCGATCAGGGTGGTCCTCAATATCAAAGATAATAGGCGTGCTGGACCACTTCAGAGGCTTGCGTGACTCGACGGGCGGTTCTGCTGCATTGACTTCCCGCACCCACTGCTTGAGCTGGCGGTGTGAAGTATGCAGAGAAGCACCGCCGTCAATGCATAGGACCTCTGTGGCTTTCTGGAACTCTTGCTCATCGGCCTCGTCATCATCCATATCTTCATCTTCGTCTTCAGCTTCATCCTTGTCGCGGCCGCGGGGAGGTCTGTCTCCTTGCCGCTGCTTGGCCTTGCCGCGGCGTCCTCCTTGGCCGGGACGTTTCTTGCCGGATCCTCCAGTACCTTCTTGGGCCTTCTCCTTATCGCGTCGCTCGTACTCAGCCTTTTGCTGCTCGACAAGCTGCTCGACCTTCTTGCAGCTCTGGAGGTCATGGCCCTTGGTACGGTGGATCTTGCAGTACTGCTTGTTGGTGCTGTCCTGCTTGTCGGCGACAGCCACAGCCTCGCTGGAGGTACCAGCTTTGGTTTTCTCGGTGCCACCTCCGTTGCCGGACTGCTCAACAACTAGCACATCTTTGCCTTTCCTCTTCCTGTTGTTCCGCCGCCGGTTTCCCTTTGCCGGGGCAGCATCTTCGCTATCTGATCCTCCTGCTCCTGTATTCTCTCCGGGGAGTCTCCTCCCTTCTTCGGCACGTGCACACTTGTCGGCCAGGGCATATAGCTCACTGACGTCTCTGATCTTGCACATCGCCATCTCCTCCCGCATCCTGCGGTTACGCACGTTCTAATGGAACGCGCTGATGACCGCGGCGGGGTGGACATCTGGGATGTTGTGCTGTACACTGCTGAATCTTTGAATGTACTTGCGTAGGGACTCTCCTTCCTTCTGGACGAGTATATGAAGGTCGCTCTCTTGGCCATGAGGTTTGTGGACGCCTGTAAAGGCGCCGACAAACTGATGGCATAGATCTGCCCATGAGGATATGGAGTTGTCCGGCAAGTGCATGAGCCAGGATCTGACATTGGGCTTGAGCACCAGCGGGAAGTAGTTGGCAAGGATCTTGTCGTTCCGTCCCCGGCAGCTTGCACCGCAATGGTGTAGATGCTGAGGAACTCCGACGGATGCGTCTTGCCGTCGTACTTCTCTGGTACGTCTGGCTTGAAATTCTTTGTGCTGGGCCACTGGACTTGCCGCAGCTCACGAGTGAATGCAGGGCAACCTACCGCGTATGGCAAGTCACCTGGTTCCCCTGGCGCATGCATGTCAACAGCGGGCCCAGCGCGCTGGTCTGATTGACGCCGCGCTTCTCTTTGGCGCTCGATGCGAGTACGAGCGTCCTCTTGCTGTCGTTCGTGAAGAACTTGGCGCTGATCGCGACGAGCTCGCGGATCTGATGATGCGGTGGAGTCGCTGTCGGGGTGGATCCGACGAGTCGGCGATTTTGGCCTTTGAGGCGGAGAGTGCACGGTGGTTGCACCCCCACCGGTCTTGTCGCCATCGGCCCGCGCTCGGCAGTCTTGCCGCGGCTGCGATGTACTCGGCTGCCGTGGAGTGTCGCCATTGGTGAAGCCGATGAGACTCTGAATGGTGGCCCTCCAATCGTCGATCTTGTCTGCCGTTGGAGGGTAATCCAGGAGCAGTTGAGCTCGTGCCAACGCTTCTTCTGTAGTCTTCGGTGGCGGCGGCGAACAGTGCGAGGAGCGGGATATGCTCGGACTTCCAACTGGGTTGGAAGGAGCAGTATCCCGTCCGGGCGACCGTGCCTTGCCCGTGCCAGCATGTTGGCGCGCATGCTGGTCTTGAGCACCCCGAGATCCACCGGCTCGATCTTGGTCCAACGAGCGTATGGTACCGCGAGTACCATGATGCTGTTGGTCCCGCACCTCCCGAGATGGGCGCGGTGCATGTACGGACGCCGAGGTCTGCGCAGCCTTGTCCTTGGCAGCACCGTGAGCTCCCTCGTCGACGCCCGTTCCTCCGCCGGCGTCTACCCCACCACCCATTTGCTCCGGTGGTGGTGGGATCGACGTGGACGGAGCAGCCACCTCGGAAGCCTTCTTCTTCGGTGGCATGTTGATGAAGAAGATGAAGATCTAGCTCGCGTGAACACCAGATCGGGTTCACACAACCTCGACACCCCTACCTGGCGCGCCAAAGATGTCGTGGGAACGAACACCTATGGGGCAGGGCCCCTTTCGGTCCGGCGGGGGGCGGAGATCGCACGAAGAGCAAATCGAGGCGAAGCACACGAGCGGTTTACCCAGCTTCGGAGCTCTCCGGAGAGATAATACTCCTACTGCTGCTTGTCTGATTGTATTGTGTTCTTGCTCGAGAGCGCTAGTTGCTACAGTACACGCTCGCTGCTAACGAGAGAGAGCGTGAGTGCTTTCTGGTTTCCAACCCCCCTCTACGTTGCGCATGGGCCTCCTTTTATATGCTCAAGGGGTCACCGACAGGTGGCAACGTATGCAAGGGTAAAAATGGAAAAGAGGTGCGGTTGGTACACCTACTTGTACAGTGCCTCCTACCTAACCCTGACGGCAGGGGACAAAGGCATTAAATGCCCGTCTGCGTCGCCCAAACAGTGCAGAAAAGTGACCGTTAGGGGCGCCACCGCTTGCCACGATGGCAATCTTGTCATCTCCGCTTGCCACCTCGCACCGCTGGCTGCACAGCCTCTTGCCACGCGCGCCTGGAAAGGTCACAGGGCGACACGTGGGTAGATGTGCTGGAGCGTGGGTACAGAGTGGTAGCCTGCCGCGGCAAGCGTCTTGCCGCGGTCGTTGTCTTGTCGCGTCCGGAAGCTTGTCGCTCACCGGGCCTTACCGGGACGCGAGGCGCGTCGCGGCAAGTTCCTTGAAATGCCTTGGTTGGCCTTCCCGGCAAGCTCCTCTTGCCGGGGCGTTGGCCTTCCCGGCAAGCTCCTCTTGCCGGGGCCTTGTCTTCTTGGCTTGAACACTTTGTTCTTGAATGGCTCCAAAGGAACCACGGAGGACCTTGGCGGTCACCCGACAAGCCTTGCCGCGGGGCGCTGCGACTGCCCGTGCACAAGTTCGGGATACTAAGGTACCCCTACTCTAGTACACCGACAAGACCCCATCTTGTTATCCTCAGGGGCCTGATACGTCTCTGTGGTATCTACTTTTCCTCTTGTTTTGGACTCTAATTTGCATGATTTGAATGGAACTAACCTGGACTGACGCCGTTTTCAGCAGAATTATCATGGTGTTGTTTTTGTGTAGAAATAAAAGTTCTCGGATTGGAACAAAACTTTGCGAGAAATTTTTATACAAATAAAGATAATTTCTGGAGCCAAGAACCACAGGAGGGGGCACCTGGGTGGGCACCACGCACCAGGGCGTGCTCAGGTGGGTTGTCCCCA
This sequence comes from Triticum aestivum, assembly GCF_018294505.1. Classification (NCBI taxonomy): domain Eukaryota; kingdom Viridiplantae; phylum Streptophyta; class Magnoliopsida; order Poales; family Poaceae; genus Triticum; species Triticum aestivum. Next base: position 306,826,349 of record NC_057795.1, on the reverse strand, counting down.
CCTGGTGGCCCCGTAGACCCTGATTCCAATGCTATACATTCACATATTCAGAGAAAAAAATAAGGGGAGAAAGAATTATCATGTTTCACGAGACAGAGTTGCCGACACCTCTTGTTCTTCACTGGGAGGCCAAATCTGGAGTCTGTTTAGGGCTCCGAAGAGGGGAATCTTCGATATTCGTCATCACCAACCCTTCTCTGATGTAGGGCGGAACCCTAGGGGCCGATCCAAGGCCTACCAAGAAGGAGGTGGCAAACGGACATCGGGACGACATCGCACTCCAAAGTGTCCTCATACGCACCAATTTTGAAGGAGACTTGGACCATATTCTCAACTCATATAGTTCCAAAGTCACTTAGCCATTGGACTTTGTATGGGTGCGGGTGCTTCATCTTGACCAATTGAAGCTTGGAGCATAGTTCTTCACTTGCCAAGTTGTGGCAACTACCTCCATCGATGATGACCTTGACGGACCTTCCATTGATGCCGGCCTTTGTGTGGAAGATGTGGCATCGTTGGTCTTCTTCTTGTTGATGTTGAAGAGTCAAGACTTTGGAGACAACGAGAGTGGGGCTCGAATCCTCATCACAAAAGACTTGATCATCTTCATCCTCGTTCACACGCCGGTGCAAGGCCACTTGTTCCAGAGCTTCCATCTCCTCTTCACTCATGGAGTCATAGGTTCCATCATTGTTGAGGATCATGGTGCGCTTGTTGGTGCATTTGAAAGACTTGTGGCCTCGCCCGCCGCAAGGGAAACACTTGAAGGAGCTTGTCTTGATGGTCTCATCGGTCGGAGTAGATGATGAAGCACGCGGCTTGATGTTGTTTGTAGTAGGAGGAAGTCGACTTGAGCTTGTCGAAGTTTTCTTGTAACTTGACTTGTCATCGTTGTTGTAGATGGCTTGGTTGAGGTAGAAGTTGGAGGAGTCGTTGAAGCTTGGTTGTTAGAGAAGCCGTAGGTCTTGGATGAGTACTTGGCGTACTTGAAGTCATCTTGCACTTGATGTTCCGCCTTTGTAGCTTGATGCACGAGCTCAATGAGGTTGGAGTAGGGTTGGAAGTCGGCGATCTTCTTGATGGGATGATTGAGGCCATTCAAAGCATGCCATAATTTACTCATCATCTTCCGTGACATTGGCTCGAATTCATGGCTATCTCCATTTCCTTGTAGTATTCTTCAACACTCTTTGTTCCTTCCTTGAGGAGTTGGAGCTTCATGAAGAGATCGCGGTTGTAGTAGGTGGGCACAAAACATGCTCACATGACATCCTTCATTTGAGCCCAAGTGGTGATAGGTGGTTCACCTTTTGCTTCTCGGCGCTCAAGGACTTGTTCCCACCATATGAGCACATAGTCTTGGAACTCAAGTGATGCCATAGCGATCTTCTTCTCTTCCTCATAGTTGTGCAAACGAAAGATTTTTTCAACTTTCAATGCCCATGATAGGTACTCTTTGGGATCATTGCTTCCGTTGAACTTGGGCATGGTGAATTTTAGCTTGCCATAGTGTTGCTGTTCATTGTGTTGTTGGCAATGGTGATGATGACCCCTTGACGTGGTGGATAATCATCGTCATGTTGCTCTTGGCGCGTAGGAAGTCCATGATCAACTTGCTCTTGTTGAACTTGAGGTTGAGGAGGAGCTTGTCGAGCTTGTGGAGGAGCTTGTCGAGCTTGTGGAGGAGCTTGAGGAACTTGACGTTGCACGCGCGGTTGGTAGTTCCACTCTTGGATTTCTTCTCGAAGTGCTTTCGCTTGATTGCACTGATCTCGGTTGCAGTTGGCAATGGCTCGACTTGATTCTTGAAGGGCACATTGCGCCTCAAGAGCTTGTGCTTCACGTTGTTGTTATTGAAGACGTTGAGCCTCGGCGTCTTGTTCCTCTTGATTTAGACGCGCTCGTTCTTCTTCTTGGCGATGTTGACATTGTCGTTCTTGAGCTTGAGCAAATGCAACTTGGTGTGGTTGAGGAGAATTACTTGCTCGTCGACTTGCTCTTGTGAATGCTTGTCGTGTAGAGGATTGCGAGATGCATGACGGTCTTGACGCGCGGCTCGGCGAAGAGTGTTTGATGTCGGTGTACTTGAGCCGGAGAAGATGTCGTCGGAGTGTCGACTTGAGCGGCTTTGTCTTGAGTATGAAGAAGTAGAAGGAGGACGGTTCACCAACAAGGCGCGGATCTCGTCCATCCTTGCATCGTTCTCTTGCTTGTGAGTGTCGAGCTTGTTGTCGAAGTAGTCCTTGGTACGTTATTCGGAGAGTCGCAAGTTGGTGGCGAGGTTGTCGATGCAGTCGGTCATAGCTTGTTGCTCTTGATGCGACGCTCGTTGTGCACCAAAGAGGTGGCTCTTGGTGATGTATGATGACATGTTGTCGTCTTGCTCGATGAAGAGTGGGTTGGTAGAAGTACTTGGCCTATCCATCATTCCAAGCAAAATGTGAGTGGGAGAAGGAGAAGAACTTATACCAATGTACCTTGACCGATGTTGATGATGAATCAAGTTCACTCAAATGCGGACAATGACATAGCACTATTGGTACCAATTCTTGTCGGTTCTCACACCTACACAAGTAAAAGCTTATGGTGGAGCTTGGTTAGGATTGTGGCACAAAATTTGATGCAATTGTAAGTGAGCTTCAATAATGTTGGAAAAGATTCACAAATTTGCAAATGCAACAAGTAGACCAAGCAAGTAGTGGTACGTGGAAACACACACGCAAATAGATAAGTGGGATTGTGCAAACCAAAAGTGAGCCAAAATGTGGAATCCACGAAAATGCTCTTGTTGCACAATACACGAGAGACGCTAGCACAATTGCACAATAGGCGGATACAGAACTTGTGCACAACCTACTAGGAAAAAATGCAATGACCTCTATCCCAAGTATGCTATATGTATGGTATTTCGGTGATATGATCCAAGATGATCGGATATCACAATCTTAATGTAGTATGATGCTCTTGCTTATAAGCTCTTTGCTTATCTTTCCTCTTTGCTTAAAAGCTTGGTTGGCTCTTTCACTTTTGAGCTCTTTTCTCATGCAAAACTTCATGAACCAAGATAGCAATTGTGTATGCGATGACAATGTTGTGACACAAAAGATGATATCAAGATATGGACCACTATGGTATGGTATGTATCCTATGGAGTATGATCACTAATGTGCACAAGTCACATTGCCGGCAATACTCAATGGCTAGTCTCGATGGGTAAGCTATGCAAAAGTAAGGCCATGTGGGTATCAATGCAATTGCAAGGTATGACAAAGATGTCGTCGAAGTTACCGTCATTGGCGATGATGTGTAGTCGATGGAGATGAGCGGTGGTGATGTTGACATCGAACCGTACCTATATAGCCGAAACACAATAGGACACGGGAATCCCGACCCAAAATCTCAAAGACCAAAACGTGTCAAAATCGTCGTAGGAGGTAGCGGTGAGCGGTGGTGGTATGCGGAAGTAAGCGTGGGCACTGGGGCAAAATTGGGTGAAACTGGGCGGAAATGGACGCGGGGGATGGAGTTGCTACTGCCAGGGGCCGGATGTTCGGGCCAGTGGCCGGATGTCCAGTGGACACGGGCGGATGTCCGGGCTCCTCGATCGGGGACGAACACGATGAACTCCACGGGAAAAAGGGCAACTCCGGGGCAAAATTCGGATGAATTGGTGGATGGAAATCGCGGGAGAGATGGGGAAAAGCTACACCCACTCGATGCAAAGCAGATCCATGGATCAAATCCAACAAAACTTCATCACACCAACAAATCACAAAAAAATTGGGGCTATTTTTGATGGGGAATTTTCGGATTTAGTACGAAAACAACAAAATCAAGCTAGAAAACATGGGGTAGGGGCTCCAAAAACGTGATCAACATGGCTCATGATACCAAGATGATGTAGGGTGGAACCCTAGGGGCCGATATTTCTCGTTAGGAGAGGATCCCTAAGGGGAACACGAAGAACGCGCGGAAGAACACGAGGGAAATCACGAGGGGAAAACAAGAGAAACACTCAACCGACACGAAATTGATCACACAAGTGCTAGATCATTGAGGCACAAAGTAACACGAGATCCAAAGTCAACAAGGGATGATACAAGAGTAACCATTCTTCTCCGTGAGGAGGTCTTGATTGTCTTCTCCGGATGGAGGCCTTGAATCTGGGTGGATCTTCTCCGAACAGGTGTGGTCCCTCACGAGGAGTGGATCCGGTATGGATGAGCAATGCTCTATCTCAAATGAGCTAAACCAATGCTAACCCTAAAATGTAGGTGGTGATGGAGTATATATAGTCTAAGGGGCGAAGGGGTACATGGGTCTCGGCCCTGAGGTGCTGCACGCAGGCAGGAGGAAGCTGGATGTCCGGGCATCGGACCGGATGTCCGGGCGTTCGCGACGGGCCGGATGTCCTGGCTGGTGGAGTTGGCCTTGTTGCTCTCTGGATGGACGGGGCCGGATGTCTGGGTGGAGGGGCCAGATGTCCGGGGCTTCAGGAGAGGCCGGATGTCCGGGGTGGCGGCCGGATGTCCGGGCTGTCGGGGCATGCTTCCGTTCTTCCTGGACGGCGTGTCCGGATGTCCGAGCTGGAGGCCGGATTTCTGGTGAGGAGGGCCGGATGTCTGTGCAGGACGCCGGATGTCCAGTCCCTGTAGCTTCTTCTGCAGAGTCCTGGCCATGTAGATCTCCAGGGGCCGGATGTCTGGGACCATGGCCGGATGTCCGGTGCCTGGAGGCTGTTCTCGCCTTCTTCCATTGGTTCTCTTCTTCCGTGGACTTTGGGTCTTGACCATCTTCATGTACATCCTCAGGAGGGTCCTCTTGGTACCTAATCATGCACAACATTCCTGATTTAGGCAGTAACCATGTCTCGAGAAGATCATACGAGATATCACTAAGGAGAGAAGTCACCTCGGTCTTGAGAGCTCTAGATCGTGCTCTAGTCATGGGTCCTCTTGGTGCTTGGTGAGACGATGGAAGGTCCATGGGGATGACCGAAGGATGCGATGTGGGGCGGAACCCTAGGGGCCGATCTTTCACGTTTGGAGAGGATCCCTACGGGGAACACGAGGAACACACGGAAGAACACGGGGGAAATCACAAGGGGAAAACAAGAGAAACACTCAACCGACTCGAAATTGATCACACAAGTGCTAGATCATCAAGGAATAGAGTAACACGAGATCCTAAGTCAACAAGGGACGATACAAGAGTAATCGTTCTTCTCCGTGAGGAGGTCTTGATCGTCTTCTCCGGATGGATGCCTTGAATCCGGGTGGATCTTCTCTGAAGAGGTGCGGTCCCTCACGAGGAGTAGATCCGGTACGGATGAGCAATGCTCTATCTCAAGTGAGCTAAACCAATGCTAACCCTAGAACCTAGGTGGAGGGGGAGTATATATAGTCTAAGGGGCGAAGGGGTACATGGGCCTCAGCCCTGAGGTGCTGCATGCAGGCAGGAGGAGGCCGGATGCCCGGGCATCCGGCCGGATGTCTGGGCGTTTGCGGCGGGCTGGATGTCCGGGCTGACCGGCCGGATGTCCGGGCTGGTGGAGTTGGCCCTGTTGCTCCCTGGATGGATGGGGCCGGATGTCCAGGTGGAGGGGCCGGATGTCCGGGGCTTCAGGAGAGGCCGGATGTCCGGGCTGTCGGGGCATGCTTTTGTGCTTCCTGGACGGTGAGTCCGGATGTCCGGGCTGGAGGCCGGATTTCCGGTGAGGAGGGCCGGATGTCCGGGCTATACGCCGGATGTCCGGTCCCTGTAGCTTCTTCTGCAGACTCCTGACCATGTAGATCTCCAGGGGCCGGATGTCCAGTTCCTGGAGGCTGTTCTCGCCTTCTTCCGTTGGTTCTCTTATTCCGTGGACTTGGGGTCTTGACCATCTTCATGTACATCATCGGGAGGGTCCTCTTGGTACCTAATCATGCACAACATTCCAGACTTAGGTAGTAGCCATGTCTCGAGAGGATCGTATGAGATATCACTAAGGAGAGAAGTCACCTCAGTCTCGAGAGCTCTAGCTCGTGCTCTAGTCATGGGTCCTCTTGGTTCTTGGTGAGACGATGGAAGGTCCATGGGGATGACCGAAGGATGCTCCGCATCATTCTCCATCACCAATTCCATGATGCTACCCACCGGGAGTGAGTAACTCCTTCGTAGGCTCGCTGGCCGGTGAGGAGTTGGATGAGATTCATCATGTAATCGAGTTAGTTTTGTTAGGGCTTGATCCCTAGTATCCATTATGTTCTGAGATTGATGTTGGTATGACTTTGTCATGCTTAATGCTTGTCACTTTGGGCCTGGGTGCCGTAATTTCAGTTCTGAATCGTTTATGTTATCACCATTATATCTATGTTCTAGATCCGATCTTGCAAGTTATAGTCACCTACTACGTGTTATCATCTGGCAACCCCGGAGTGACATAAGTCGGGACACTTCCCGGTGATGATCGTAGTTTGAGGAGTTCATGTATTCACTATGTGTTAATGCTTTGTTTCGGTTCTCTATTAAAAGGAGGCCTTAATATCCCTTAGTTTCCAAAAGGACCCCGCTGCCATGGGAGGGTAGGACAAAAGATGTCATGCAAGTTCTTTCCATAAGCATGTATGACTATTTGCGGAATACATGCCTACATTATATTTTTGAGCTAGAGCTAGTGCTGTATCGCCCTAGGTTATGACTGTTATATGATGAATATCATCCAATGAATTCTCCAGTCCAATGCCTACGAATTTCTCTCATATTGTTCTTGCTAAGTTACTACTGCTATTGTTACTATTGCACTTGCTACAAAATCATTGCTACTACTGTTATCGTTACTATTGTTGTTGCTACTATTATCAAAACTATCATACTACTTTGCTACTGATCACTTTGCTGCAGATAATTAATCTACAGGTTTGGTTAATTTGACAACTTAGCTGCTAATACTTGCAAATATTCTTTGGCTCCCCTTGTGTCGAATCAATAAATATGGGTTGAATACTCTACCCTCGGAAACTATTGCTATCCCCTATAATTGTGGGTTATCAAGACCTTTTTCTGGTGCCGTTGTCGGGGAGCATAGTTATATTTGTTGAGTCTCTTGGAATTATTATAAAATTATCATTGTGAAGAATCTAAACGATGCTAAGACTAGATTTTTCCCTCTAAGACGAGGGGGGTTAAGGAACTGTCGTCTAGCTCTGCACTTGATTCACCTTCTGTTATAAGTAAACTTGCAACACCACCACATGCTATTAATCCTGATATGTCACAAGTTATTGATGATGCTACTTCTGCTATGAATGAAACTCATGATTATGCTAGTACCTTGCTTGATGATAATATGCCACTAGGTGAATTTCTTGATGAACAAATTGCTAGAACCAAAGCTTTTGAGAATGTTGAAACTGATGAAATTGTTGAAACCGATGAAGAGCTTGAAACTGAAAATCTTGAAACACCTATTAGATCTAGTTCTCCTATATATGAATTGCCTAAGATACCGGAAGGTTATGTTATGGAGGAGCAGACAACTAAAGACTTTCTTTCTTGCAATGATAGGGATGATCTTAAGAAATTATTATGCAAACTGAAAGAAAATTCTTTGAATGCTAGAATGAATTGTGATCCTAAGTTTGCTACTTCGCCTATCTTTGTTGATGATGAGGATTATGAATTCTCTGTTGACCCGGAGTTGATTACTTTGGTTGAATCTGATCCTTTTCATGGTTATAAAATTGAAACTATTGTGGTACATCTTACTAAGTTGAATTACATAGCCACCCTTTTTGCTCATGATGAGAATATTCATTATTATTATATTCTAAAATTATTTCAGTTCTCATTAAAGGGTGACGCTAATACTTGGTATAATACTCTTGCTCCTAGTTGTGTGCGTAGTCCCCAAGACATGATTTATTACTTCTCTAAAAAATATTTTCCTGCTCATAAGAAACAAGCTACCTTACAAGAAATATTTAACTTTGCGTAAATTGAAGAAGAGAGTCTCCCACAAGCTTGGGGGAGGCTTCTCCAATTGCTTAATGCTTTGCCTAGTCATCCTCTTAAGAAAAATGAAATACTTGATATATTCTATAATGGACTAACCGATGCTTCTAGGGATTTTCTAGATAGTTGTGCTGGTTGTGTTTTGAGGGAACGAACGGTTGAACAAGCTGAAGAATTATTGAACAACACATTGAAAAATTATGATGATTGGACTCTTCTTGAACCACCGCTTAAACCTACTCCTAAGAAGAGGGGTATCTTATATCTAAGTCCCGAAGATATGCAAGAGGCAAAGAAATATATGAAAGAAAAAGGTATTAAAGCTGAGGATGTCGAAAATTTACCTCCTATTGAAGAACTACATGGGCTTGATACACCACCACCTAAGGTGGGAGTGATAAATTCTTTAATGAAATTCAATGACAATGACAATCCTTATGATATGCATCCTAGTCAATGCCTTTATGAGTTTGATAACTTCATTAGAAAACAAGATCACTTCAATGCAAATGTTATGAAACAATTGAAATACAATTTTTATATGATTGCTTGCTTGAGTGACTTGTTATTTAGAATTACCAATGATGTTAGAGGTGTAGAAAACATGCCTCTATGGTTCAAACTCAACTAGAACAATTTGCTAAATCTCAAAGAGAATTGCTTGATGAAATGAAACAATAATATCAATGATCATGTTGTTAGAGTAATGACTAGAGGAGGTAGAATGACTCAGGAACCACTTTATCCTGAGGGACACTCTAAAAGAATTGAACAAGACTCTCAAAGAATTAACACCGATGCACCTAGTCCTTCTAAAAAGAGAAGGAAGAAGAAAATAGGACTTTGCATGCCTCTAGTGAACCTGAAATAGAGAAACCTCCTGATGCTACTAATGATGTTTCTATTTCTGATGCTGAAATTGAATCTGGTAATGAACACTCACCTTTTGATACTGAAAAAGATAATGACGAGGTTCATGAAGACACTCAAACAAATAATAAAGAACCAGACAATGATGTGGAAATAGAACCAGCTGTTGATCTTGATAACCCACAACCCAAGAACAAAAGATATGATAAAAGAGACTTTGTTGCTAGAAAACATGGTAAGGAAAGAGAACCATGGGTTCAAAAACCTATGCACTTTCCATCTAAGTCAACTAAAAAGAAAGATGATGAAGAATTTGAACGCTTTGCTGAAATGCTTAGGCCAGTCTTTTTGCGTACCCGCTTGACTGATATCTTAAAAATGCCTCCTTATGCAAAGTACATGAAAGACATCATCACCAACAAGAGAAAAATACCGGAAGCTGAAATCTCCACCATGCTTGCTAATTATACCTTTAAGGATGGAGTACCTAAAAAACTTGGAGATCCAGGAATACCAACTATACCTTGCTCCATCAAAAGAAATTATGTGAAAATTGCTTTATGTGATTTAGGAGCTGGCATTAGTGTTATGCCTTTCTCTTTATATAAAAGACTTGATTTGAATAAACTCACACCTACTGAAATATCTTTGCAAATGGCTGACAAATCAACTGCCATACCTATCGATATTTGTGAGGATGTGCCCGTTGTTGTTGCTAATGTTACTATTTTAACTGACTTTGTTATACTTCAGATGCCCGAGGACGACAAAATGTTGATTTTCCTTGGTAGACCCTTCTTGAATACTGTAGGGGCTGTTATTGATTGCAATAAAAGCAAGGTCACTTTTCATATCAATGGTAATGAGCATACGGTCCACTTTCCAAAAAAGAATTCCAAGTGAATGGTATTAATGTTATTAAAAAATCTCCGACAATCACTATTGGAAGTTTTCAACTACCTCTACCTACTGCCAAAAAGAAATATCAAATGCTTATTGTTGGGGACATTCATATCCCCATTGAGGTAACTTAGTGTTTTACAGAAGTTCTTCGGTTTCATGCTAATCGGAAGTGGTCATTAATAAGACTTGATCAACCTTATTAATGAATCATTTTTGAAAGGTGTGAAGTTGATGAATTTAGTAAGCACTACCTTCTATCCCTACCTTTTGTTTTCTGTTTTTATTAGGTAGATAAAATAAAATGCCATGTTTTGTCTGTTTTCTGAATTTCCCATGCAATAAAAAATAACCAAAAAATAAAAGTTCTCAGAATGCTCTGAAAATTTAATATGGTTTTTTCCTGAATATTTCTGAATTTTTGATGCAAATAACATCAGAGGGGGGTGCACCAGGTGGGCACAACCCACCTGGGCGCGCCAGCACCCCCAGGCGCGCCCTGGTGGGTTGTGGTCCCCACGTGGGCCCCCTCACTTATCTCTTCATCCCATATCACCACCTACCTCCAGGAAAAAATCACCATTGCTTTCTCTCTCTCTTTCTCTCTCTCGTGTTCTTGCTCTCAAACCCACGGATTTTGATCTCTTTGCTCGAAGCTCCGTTTCTGAAACTGTTTCGGGGAATTGTTGTTTGGTTGTGACTCCTCCATTGGTCCAATTAGTTTTTGCTTTAGTGGTTTATATTTTGAATAATTAGTTACTCTTGGTGCTGCTATAGATGAGCTTGCATGTTGAATTCTTAGAGTTCTAAGTAGTTTGAATGCTTGATATGGCCTCTATGCATCCCTATGAGTAGTTGCTATCAATCTTGTGAAGTTTTGTTGATAAAATTTGGTGACCCAAAAAATTTCAGAAAATTATATGCAAATATGATGAACCTCTTTGGGAGGAGTTCTTCGAGGAGGAGGTCCATGATGGCATCTTCTAGTAGCAACTCCGTTCATTGGTCTTATGTTGAACCAAGTGAAAATTCCATATGAGATGTCACCCCCAAATCATGTTTATGGCCATGCAATGATTATATGGTGCGTGTGGGCATTAAAGAAGAATTTGAACAATATGTTCACAATGCCGAGCTCGGTCCCTACTTTGCAGATAAGTGCAACCAACACCTTAGCCTCACTGAATCATTCACTAAAGAATTTAAATTCCATCCTCGTGAATCTAGAGTGTCGTCTAAAATGTATGACTATCCTTCCACTCTACCCTTAGATACATTTTCTAACCATTGCAAAATTCTATTTTGGGGTTCGTTAGACGAACCACCAAGATCTGAGTTTGAAATATTCTTGACTAGTCTTTGCTATGGTGAGACTAGAGGAGTGACACAAGGTAGAATAAAGAGCATTCATTTTCCCTCAATCCAATACTTTGCACTATTCAATGGAAAATGCATTGTACGCAAACAAGATTGTAGTACACTTTGTGCTCCAGACTTGAGCCTCATACGCACCGTTCTCACCGGTGACAAAAATTTATAACCTTGGAGCGATTGTTGCACGCAGGTTGCAACACAACACTGGTAGTGGATATTTTTATGGTGGAATTTATGCCACGCGCTTAGCAAGAGAGCTGGGTGTTTCACCTTGGCATTATGACCCCATTTTACCCACGCGGTACTTGGACTTTGATGCTATGAAACATCATAAGATCCTTAGTGGTGAAGCCCATAATTTTACTTATAACTTGTTGTTTAATAAAAGGTCCGTTGTGGACACCTTTTTGCATGCGCCTGCTCTCTCTGATGTTCACAACAAGGGAAGATATAATGTTATTGAGAGAGAGGCCCGAGCACATAATGCGGCGGTTGTGGCTGCACGACGGGCTAAGGCGTCTGCACCTAGAGCCTCCGTGAGCTATCACTCCGACCACTATGCAGGCTACTGACGGTGATTACCAAGTTAGGCCAAAAGCCTAAGCTTGGGGAGTCGTATTTCCACCGACATTATATTCATGCTCACACATCTCATTCTAGTTGTCGGTGTTCATAATTTTTCATTGTATTATCCATGTTAGATTTATTTTCTCGCCTTCTTCTTGTGTGTTTGAAAAACTTTTGAGAAAATACAAAAATATTTCCTGCTCCTTTATTATTTTTCTTTCTAGTGTAGTTAGTTGTAATATTAAAAAGAAAACACAAAAAGATTTCCTTGTTCTTCTTTTGCTTGTTGGGAGCTCTCCCATGTAAATAGTTTTTATTGTTTTTGTTTTTCTTTCTTTAATTTGCTTTCTTCCAGAAAAACCAAAAACTCCAAAAATATTTCAGTGTGTTTCTCTAAATTTCTTTTCTTTTCGTTGAGTCATACTGAGGAGAAGACCACGATGAAAATGTTGAGTGGCTCTCATATGCATTATTGTTGATCTAATAGAGAGCCCATATTACTTTGTCTTCTCCTTTTGAATAAAATGTTTGCAGATTCTAGCTTAGTCCACGGCACTCTTGCACTATTATTATTATTTTCATATCGTTTGGTCGTGCAAGTGAAAGGCAATTATGACGATATTTGATGAACTGGCTGTGGCAGAGAGAAACGGGTATGAACTCAACTTGTTCTATTTTTGTAAATATGTTTAACCTAGTATCCATGATTCAACTTATTATGATCAAACATGTTTGCAATGACCATTAGAGATTATAGTTTCTCATGCCATGCTTAAGTAGCTAGGAGTGGATAATGATTTGTCTTGGATGTCAACATTGCGTTAAAATGATTGTGATGTAGTATGATGATATGGTATCCTCCTATGAATGTTCAAGTGGCTTGAATTGGCACATGTTAATGCATGTAGTTGAATAAAACCAACATAGCCTCTATGATATTTATGTTCATGGTGTTCATATCCTACTCATGCTAGTATCCAATGGTACTTATGCATAATGCATGTTCATCACCGCTTTCGCTCTCTAGCTGGCCGCTTCTCAAGCTATTTGCTAGCCTTCACATGTAATAAGTGGGAATTCTGCTTGTGCATCAAAATCCTAAAACTCAAGTTATTCCAGATGAGTCCACCATACCTACCTATATGTGGTATTACCCTGCCGTCCTAAGTAAATTTGCATGTGCCACCTCTAAAAACTTCAAATAAATATCCTTTTTGTGTGCATGGATTGTTCATAGAGCGACAGGAGGTAGTCAGTATCTTCCATGCTAAGCGGGTTATTCTCATGATGAGTGTTTATTCACTCGTCCTTGCACGAGAGGGGCGGTAATAGGGATCCTAGTCCCGAATTCAAATTGCAAATAATTAAACAAAACTCCCCCGAAACTGTTGTTGGTATGGATGATGCCTGTTGTTTCGAACCAGCCGTGGAGTGTGATTGTTGGTGGAGGAGGAGTAAACCTTTATGTTTATCGCTTGGGAACCTCCACTAATGTGTTTAGCATGGAAGATACCAATAACTAATGGTCGCGAAGTAAACAAGAAGGGTGCATTTCTCAAAATTTCATTTACCTCTGTTTTAAAAACTTGAGCTCTGGCACCTCTGCATATCACTGCTTCCCTCTGCGAAGGGACTATCTATTTACTTTTATGTTGTGTCATCACCTTCTCAAATAAGCGCCAAAACCTGAGAGCACTATTGTGATCCTCATGCATTGTGTGTAGCTAATATTGGGTGCAACATGACTGGATCTTTACTACCATGAATTACAATGTTTAGTCGCTGCTTGAACTTTGGAGGTGCTCTCCATTTATGTTTTGCGGTCTCAGAAAGGGCTAGCGAGATACCACTATTGTCATATTATATCATGGTTGTTTTGACAAAGTGTTGTTATTTGAGATATCTTATTATTGCTTGCTACTTGATTATGCCATTGATATGAGTTAATATAATTTTTAAGAGTTATTGTCAACATGGTTAGTTATAGTCTTTGCTGAAAACCTGGGTGCTACTTAAACTTATTTATATAAACAAGAGCAAAAGAGTTCATACTTTTTTTTCTTTTTCACTTTCAGTTTATCAATTGAATTTCTTGAGGACAAGCAAAGGTTTAAGCTTGGGGGAGTTGATACGTCTCTGTCGTATCTACTTTTCCTAACGCTTTTCCTCTTATTTTGGACTCTAATTTGCAAGATATGAATGGAACTAACCTGAACTGACGCTGTTTTTAGCAGAATTGCCATGGTGTTGTTTTTGTGCAGAAATAAAAGTTCTCGGATTGGAATGAAACTTTGCAAGGAATAATAAAGATAATTTCTGGAGCCAAGAACCACGGGAGGGGGGCACCTGGGTGGGCACAACCCACCAGGGCACGCCCTCCCTCCAGGCGCACCCAGGTGGGTTGTCCCCACCTGGTGGCCCCGCAGACCCTGATTCCAATGCTATAAATTCACATATTCGCAGAAAAAATAAGGGGAGAAAGAATTATCGCGTTTCACGAGATGGAGCCGCCACTACCTCCTATTCTTCATCGAGAGGCCAAATCTGGAGTCCGTTTGGGGCTCCGGGGAGGGGGATCTTCGATCTTCGTCATCACCAACCCTTCTCCATCGCCAATTCCATGATGCTCCCCACCAGGAGTGAGTAATTTCTTCATAGGCTCGTTGGTCGGTGAGGAGTCGGATGAGATTCATCATGTAATCGAGTTAGTTTTGTCAGGGTTTGATCTCTAGTATCCATTATGTTCTAAGATTGATGTTGCTATGACATTGCCATGCTTAATGCTTGCCACTTTGGGCCCGGGTGTCGTGATTTCAGATCTGAACCTTTTATGTTATCACCATTATATCTATGTTCTAGATCCAATCTTGCAAGTTATTGTCACTTACTACGTGTTATGTTTCGGCAACCCCGGAGTGACAGAAGTTGGGACACTTCCCGGTGATGACCGTAGTTTGAGGAGTTCATTTATTATCTATGTGTTAATGCTTTGTTCCGGTTCTCTATTAAAAGGAGGCCTTAATATCCCTTAGTTTCCAAAAGGACCCCGCTGCCACGGGAGGGTAGGACAAAAGATGGCATGCAAGTTCTTTCCATAAGCATGTATGACTATTTACGGAATACATGCCTACATTATATTTAGGAACTAGAGCTAGTGCCGTATAGCCCTAAATTATGACTGTTATATGATGAATATCATCCAACGAATTCACGATCCAATGCCTACAAATTTCTCTCATATTGTTCTTGCTAAGTTCCTACTGCCATTGTTACTATTGCACTTGCTACAAAAGCATTGCTACCACTGTTACCGTTACTATTGATGTTGCTACTATTATGAAAACTATCATACTACTTTGCTACTGATCACTTTGTTGTAGATAATTAATCTTCAGGTGTGGTTGAATTGACAACTCAGCTACTAATACTTGCAAATATTCTTTTTCTCCCCTTGTGTCGAGCCAATAAATTCGGGTTGAATACTCTACCCTCGAAAACTGTTGTGATCCCCTATACTTGTGGTTATTAGGGCCCTTAGGAGGCTGGGGCATCCGGCAATCGTGCCTCAGGCCCCACGCCCACTGCTGGGGCGCCTTTCCCTCTCGTATAGGAAGGCGCACTTGGCGCCCCTCTCAGGACGGGCTCCGGGGCTCTCGTCTGGAGGGCCTCTGACCTGACCAACATCACGAGGGAGGCATTCGGGCACCATGTGGAGGCGTGCTTCAACGCGCGCTTCCGTGAGCAAGGCGCAAGGCGCGAGGCGCCAGGTGCTCAGGAGTTCGTCACCAAGGCAATCGAAGAGCTTTAGGAGGCGCGAGCCATGTGCGGCGAGCGCCACCCCACACCACTCAGTGCAGCTGCTGCCGCTGGCGTGGGTGGCGAGCTGCGCGTCTACGTCAACATCCCAGGCCTCAATAGGGTTGCTTCTTAGGAGCTCTTCTGGCCTTCTCGCGTGGGCCGGAGTGGGGGCTGCCCCCGCAGCTATGTCTGCATGTCGTTCGGCCTGCTGAACATGGCTGCCACACACCAGCGCTACATGCAGGGCGTCATGGCGACTCACGAGGCCAGGCGCTAGGCAATCTTGACGGAGGAGGTTCCGGAACCTCCAGAGCCCCCAAGACTCAGGAGCCAGACGACTCGTGAGGAACGACCTCTGCAGCGCGCATCTTCAGCTACCCCAACATTTCTTCAATTGAGGGCGCCCCCTGTGCTGCATCATCCTCAAGCTGCTAGAGCCAGCCCCTACAGCCTGTATCATTTTGCGCATGTATCAGAACTTGTTTCACCTCTTATGAATTTCCTAAGATATTAAAACCTGCATGTCCGGTGCTTCATCACCATGAACGTTGTGCGCCCTCACAAGCCCGCCCACAACCGCCTCATGATTAAGGACTGGCATGACATATGTGCTCGGGTCCGTCCCTGCAGCGCCGCTAAACCCAAGTGGTCGAGCTCTGTCTCGCGGGCCAGCTCCCATGCACGTCACCTCCCGTGGTCCTTGGTGCCTTGTTCTCGCATGAGCTAATAGCGTGTGGATAAGTCAGGGCACGCAACTCGGTGCCTCGCCGCCGTGGGAGCCGTGCGCCGGTTGTCTTTCTTTAGGATTATTGCATGAGAAGACTGGGCACAGCGCCTGTGCTCGGGTCCGTCCCTATAGCATCGAGAAATCCAACGACTGAGCTCTGTTTGGCGGACCGGCCCCATTCATGTCACCTCTAGGGGTCATTGTTTCTTGGCGTTCTCATGCGATGTCCTCCGGAGATTCACTCGGCGCAGGCTACCTCACACATCTCGCAGGTCTCTTACAAGAGCCCACGCTAAAATTCAGGCGCAACCCACCTTGAGGCAGGGCCTCGTGAGTCCCGCGCTAGCTCACGAGTGCCCATATACACCTCCTCCAGTCCTGCTGTGCTAGCCACGCGTACGGACGGGGTTGTACACGCCCCGGAGAGCCCCCTCGAGGGAGCTCCCACCCATGCACCAGTGGAAGCCCCATGCTCCGTGCTGGTGGATGACACTGTCGAGGAGCGACTATGCACACGCACCAGTGGAATCCCAATGCTCTGTGCTGATGGAGGACACTATCGAGGAGCGGCTATGCCCATGCTAAAGTGGAAGCACCATGCTCCGCGCTGGTGAATAAACAAACTGAGGGCACCCCAGCATCTGCAGTAACCTCAGGAGGGCCACTAGGCTCGCTGTCCAGCCTCACCACGCCGCTTTCCCTACGGGAGGGCCGCGCGAGGGGGCTGGTTACGGGGGCCGCGCCCAGGTCATGCCTGGAGCATGCCACCTCACTGGGTCTCTCGCACCTGGTTTTCTCATGACCTGCCAGGCAAAGCTGGCGAGGAAAGGTATGGGGACTCTGTAGGATCGAAAGTATGTCTAGAAGGGGGTGATTAGACTACTTGACCAAATAAAAACTTATCCTTTTCCCAATTTTAGTCTTTGGCAGATTTTAGCTAACTTAGCACAATTCAAGCAATCTCAACACAATTCAAGCAAGCATGCAAAGAGTATATGAGCAGAGGAAAGTAAAGCATGCAACTTGCAAGAATGTAAAGGGAAGGGTTTGGAGAATTCAAACGCAATTTGTTGGTGTCAAAACCGGCGGATCTCGGGTAGAGGGTCCCGAACTGTGCGTCTAGGCGGATGGTAACAGGAGACAGGGGACACGATGTTTTTACCCAGGTTCGGGCCCTCTCGATGGAGGTAAAACCCTACCCTGCTTGATTGATATTGATGATATGGGTAGTACAAGAGTGGATCTACCACGAGATCAAGGAGGCTAAACCCTAGAAGCTAGCCTATGGTATGATTGTTGTAATGGTTGTATGTCCTACGAACTAAAACCCTCCGGTTTATATAGACACCAGAGAGGGCTAGGGTTACACAGAGTCGGTTACAATGGTAGGAGATCTACATATCCGTATCGCCAAGCTTGCCTTCCACGCCAAGGAAAGTCCCATCCGGACACGGGACGAAGTCTTCAATCTTTTATCTTCATAGTCTTGGAGTCCGGCCGACGATGATAGTCCGGCTGTTCGGACACCCCCTAGTCCAGGACTCCCTCAGTAGCCCCTGATCCAGGCTTCAATGACGATGAGTCCGACGCGCATATTGTTCGGCATTGCAAGGCGGGTTCCTCCTCCGAATAATTCATAGAAGATTGTGAACACCAGGATAGTGTCCGGCTCTGCAAAATAAATTCCACATTCCACCGTAGAGAGAATAATGTGTGCACAAGTTCAATCTGCTGACGTTTTCCGTGGCATGACGTCACACCACCACCAAGCCTTTACTTGAATCGTTTTTTATTATACCACCTCAGCGCGTTTAGCGAAGCGGTTTCCTTGGCACGTCTTGTCGAAGAAGAGATCGTGTTCCCCTTATTCCGGGATTCCCATCAATACAGACGTGGGTAACCCAACCGCGCCATTGATGGTGGTGCTTGGGAGATAAGCGAGTTTTACCAGGCCGGTGGGGACGCATAGTCTTCGTCCGCCCATATATAAGGGGATAAGGATCCACCCTTTTTTACCTACGCCTTCTTCCTCCTTTGCTTATCCATCGCGCACTCGAGCTCCAGCGCCCAAGCTCGCACATCTCGCCTCAACCTTCTCCAGCCATGTCCGGAGCGGGAGGTAAGTGGATGGCCTCCTCCGTTGCGGAGGGGCACATCGAAAGGCTGCACGGCGCCGGATACCTGTCCAGTGACATCATGCACCGGCTCCCCGACAAGGGGCAGCTCATCCCCACCCCCAGGCCCCATGAGAGGGTGGTTTTCCTTCCCCATTTTCTCTGCGGACTGGGCTTTCCACTTCACCCCTTTGTCCGGGGGCTCATGTTCTACTATGGCCTAGATTTCCATGATCTGGCGCCGAATTTCATCCTCAACATCTCGGCGTTTATCGTCGTGTGTGAGGCCTTCCTCTGCATCCAGCCCCACTTCGGCTTGTGGCTCAAGACCTTCAATGTCAAGCCGAAGGTAGTGAAGGGGAATCAGGCGGAGTGCGGAGGCGCCATGGTGGGCAAGATACCCAACGTCATCTGGCTCGAGGGCGCCTTCGTGGAAACCATCAAGGGATGGCAATCGGGGTGGTTCTACATCACCGAGCTGCGTGACCCTAAATGGACAGCGGCCCCCAAATTCAGATCTGGAATCCCCACATGGCTCACCTCTTGGAAGGAGAGTGGCCTAACTTGGGGTGATTCGGAGGAGCTGATCGGAGTCCAAGCCTGCATCCAGAAGCTGGTGAACAAGAAGCTCAAGCTTGTCAACGTGGTCCAAGTCATGCTCATCCGCCGGATTCTCCCGTGCCAACAACGGGCCTTTAAATTGTGGGAGTTCAATCCGGCACAACACCAAACCTTGAGCAGGCTCTTCGACACTAGGTACGAAGATGCCTGGAAGGTGCTTTTCAAGGGCGCCGAGGCTCCCGCATCCGCTACCGAAGATCGCGGATTTCGCTCGCAGCGTCCGGCTGACGAGGTAAGTGATTCTACCCCTTACAGGACACTTGTTTTCCATAGTTTTGACCCTATGCGGGATCTAATCTCCCCTTTCCTTTGACAGGACTGGCTGAAGAAGGCCGAGCAGGCTAACTGTCCGGCCCCCTTGCCAGAAGACCCAGTAGATGCCCGTCTAGCGGGGCTGCTGGTTCTGGCACCCCATGTGGTGCCGGAGAAGAAGGCCAAGAAGGAGGCCACGAGTACTCGAAAGAGTTCCCGTTTTCAGGTGTCCGATGACTCAGAGGCGGACTCCTCCCCCGAGGACGAGGAGGAGAAGAAAAAGGCCCCTCCCCCAGCGGGGGAGGGAAGAAAAGGAAGGCCTCCCCAGCTAGGGAGGCTGAAGGGTCCAAGAAGGGAAAGGCTCTTCCCCCGGACTGTTCCGCCAACACCGGTGGCGACAACGAGGATTGGCCTCCAAGGGCCAAGCCCCTGGCGAAGTCGTAAGTATCCGGACTCCCGAATGACTTCATGATTTTTCTTTTTGCCACTTGGTGTCTTTCTAACGCCGCATACAACCCTGCAGTCCGCCCAAGGACGATCTTCCCGCTTCGTCGAGCGGGTCCTTGGATTCGTCGGATGTGAATAGCACTTCACTCCCAACCGCCTCCTCTCCCCACGACGCTGACGACGTCGAGATGGGATCCCAGGGAGGGACCCATCCGGAGAAGAAGGACCCAGAGGTGGCACAGGGCGACCTCCCGGACTTCGCGCCGGACTCCACACTGGAACCCGAAGTGGTTCCGGACTCCGGCGGGAGGCCCCTTCGTAAGAAGGGCAAGACCGCGGCACCAGCGGCCCCCGTCCAACCGGAGGCGCCGGATAACTTGTTGTAGGCGCTCAACGGCGCTTCCATCGAGGAAGAACACCACACTATCATGAGTGCGGTGATTCAGAAGGTTCAGCTCGCCAAGAGCGGGCTGACCGAAGCCTGCATCAGCCTTCTAACAGGCTTTAAGGTAAGAAGTTTTAAAAAATGTAATGTAATACCGCATAGATAGTAGCCCCTGATGTTCGGTTCGGTGTTCGGAAAGAAAAACCGGACTGAGGATCTAAAAAAGATATACGCAGGGTTGCTAAAAATTATGTCAATATGGGTTTGCAGGCTGCGCTGTTGACCTCTGCCGCACTGACTGCGGAGGTCTGTGCTTTGAAGCAGGACCTCGAGCGGTCCGAGCAAGAGCTAGGCCTTGCCAAGAAGCAGCTCGAGGACAAAGAAGGTGAGTAACACCACTTTGAAATTTGTACCTTACAGAAAAGGATTTAGGTTGCAATAGAAATAACAAGGATAACGTGGGTACTGCAGGGGCCACGAACGAGGTGGCGACCCTGAAGGAGGCCGTGTCCGCGGCCGAACGCAATGCGGCCGCGGAACGGGCGGAGCGAGAGAAGCAGGAGGCGCGGGTGGCGGAGGTGCGGCAAGAGCTCCAGGCTCTCATGGAAAAGCATGAGAGTTTGGAGCGCGACTCAAAGACTCGAGAGTCCGAGCTTGCCTCGGCTCTTGAAAGTGCCAAAGCCGCCAAGGCCGAGGCCCATAAGTCCCTCCAGGAGATTGAGGCAATGAAGAAGATAGCGGCGGGTAAGGCATTTTTCATGCAAAGCAAGCATGTGAATGTAAATTACCTGTTACTTACCCGGATTTGGAGCTCTCCAGGGGCGTTTGCAGATCTGCCTTGCAGCGTGTCCGATGCCGCCGCATTCTACCGGGCCGAGGAGGGGAGCTCAACGGAGAAGGTCTTCTGGTCTCAGTACACTGAGGCCGGACATCCGGTGCCCCCTAGCGATCAGCTGAAGCAGCTGGTCGAGCACCACAAGGTAGCCGAGCAGGCCATGAAGGGCCTCATAGTCCGGCTGTGGCCTGGAGAGGCCATGCCTGGGAGCTACTTCGGCCTCGTGCGGCGGCTGGTGGATGCGTGCCCTTGGGTGGAAGTCATCAAGCGCTCCACCTGTATTGAAGGTGCCCATCGGGCCCTTGCCCGCGCAAAGGTGCACTGGGGCAGGCTGGATGCTGAGAGGCTTCTGACGGATGCGCCGCCGGCAGGCAAGGAGTATCGTACGCCCGAAATGTACTATAAGACTGTCCTGAAGGGTGCCTGCAAGATTGCGGATGAGTGCCCCAGAGATGTAATTTTTGAGTAGACTCGCAATTTGTTATCCTGTGCGCTGAAAACTTTGTTCATATGCGCTAAGCAACGCTTGTTTGATTTAAAATATTACCTTCTGTGCGGCCGTTTATCAAATCTGAGAGATGGCAAGTCGCCGGCTTCAGCCCCCATGCCACGAGTGCTGGGGTGTTTGGGATAAACTTGAGCGCTCTTGTTCCCATTTTTGGGTCCATCTAGGGAGGCGCTCAACACAACGAACAAGGCAACTGGACTTATAATGCTTGAACACTCTCACTTAGCCATAGAATTCTATAATTTTAAATTTCGGCGAAGCCCCTAGTGTTCGGAAGACCGAATTCGGGGCGCTATCCACGCCTTGGCCGGACACAGCCGGTTCCTCGCTCTAAGCGGCATAAGTCTTTAAGGACTCGAAAAGACCTCTCGAACAGCGACCAGCTCTCGCCTTATCATGACAGTCAGTTTTAGCTTTCTCCACTGAGGCGCTCGCCCAGCTCAACTGGGGCGCAATCGCAGTGGTTCTCCCAGTGCTACCTTAGCCGACGGAACGGAACGTAAGGTACCAAAACATGGGAGCCGGGCAAACCCAACTATTGACCCAAGACATGATTCGGAGCTGATGCATATAGTGCTATAAGTTCGGGGTGCCGCACTTGTGAAAGTGTTCGGACTTCACACCATAATGCGGGGAACATAAGCCCCTGGTGTATTCGGCCGTACCAAATTGTACGGATGCAAGATGTCATAAATGAACATATATATAAATAAAGGAATGCAATTATAAGCGAAAAAGTGATGCATTGTTTATTCAAGGAATTCTGCCATGAGGGCAGAACGATACAAATAGTGCGGTAAGCAAGGGAGTGGACTATTTTAAACATGTCCCCCTCCAGGGGTGGGCTGCGGAATGGTGTAATAAACAGATTTAATGCTTGTAATGGAGACCACCTGAGTGTTCGTCGTAGCCCTTGTTCCTCCCTGGCTGTTGCATCGTGAGTTCGGCAGATCTACTGCCGGACAGGGCCTCTTGTCAACGGAGTCCTGTGGATAAAAATAAAAAAAGGAAAAGAAAAAGAGCAACACACTTAGGAGCCCCTGGTGTGGTTGAGCCGCACTCTGGCCTGTCGTGGTCATGCCCCCCCTATGCCCAAGGTATCTCCAGAGCGTAATGATGTACGCGAAAAGCTGGTCTTGCAATCATGCTAGGGCTGGAGTTGGGGCCGCATTGCTATGCGTGCTCGGAACATGCCAGGGGGTCTTGGTGTATGTTACTCCGGGTGCATTTAATCATGTCCGATCTTTTAACGGCCGGAATCGAAAATTGCCTTAAGAGGCTGCTCTGTACTTCTGCCGCGAGAGCCGCTGTGTGTTCCTCCGTTCGGAGGGAGCGTTCAGTGTTTCTGTTGACCGTGATGACTCCACGAGGGCCTGGCATCTTGAGCTTGAGGTATGCATAATGCGGCACCGCGTTGAACTTTGCAAATGCGGTTCGTCCGAGCAGGGCGTGATAGCCACTGCGGAACGGGACTATGTCGAAGATTAACTCCTCGCTTCGGAAATTATCCGGGGATCCGAAGACCACTTCCAGCGTGACCGAGCCTGTACAATTGGCCTCGACACCTGGTATGACGCCTTTGAAGGTCGTGTTTGTAGGTTTAATCCTTGAGGGGTCTATGCCCATCTTGCGCACTGTATCCTGATAAAGCAGGTTCAGGCTGCTGCCGCCGTCCATGAGGACTCTAGTGAGGTGAAATCCATCAACGATTGGGTCTAAAACCAATGCGGCGAATCCGTCATGGCGGATACTGGTGGGGTGGTCCCTTCGATCAAAAGTGATCGGGCAAGAGGACGATGGATTGAACTTCGGGGCGACTGGCTCCATCGCATATACGTCCCGAAGTGCACGCTTCCGCTCCCTCTTGGGTATGTGGGTTGCGTATATCATATTTACCGTCCGCACTTGTGGGGGGAAACCCTTCTGTCCTCTACTGTTCGGCAGCCGGGTCTCCTCCTCGTCGTCGCTATGCAGCCCCTTGTCATTGTTTTCGACAATTAAATTGTCTGCCTGCTTGAATACCCAACAATCTCTGTTGGTGTGGTTAGCTGGCTTTTCGGGGGTGCCATGTATCTGGCAAGAGCGGTCGAGTATTCGGTCCAAATTGGACGGACCCGGAGTGGTTCTTTTGAATGGCTTCTTCCGCCGACCGAGTTTAGAGCCTCTGAATCCGGCGTTGACTGCCGTATCCTCATTGTTATCGCCGTTAATGTGGCGTTTGTTTTTGTTTCGACGCGACCTGCCATTGTGGTCCTTAGTATCCGGACTGCCAGCATTTTTGCTGAGGTTATTGCTGCGAGCTAGCCAGCTGTCCTCTGCCGCATAGAAGCGGGTCATGAGTGAAGTGAGGGCTGCCATGGATTTCGGCTTTTCCTGTCCTAGGTGCCGGGCCAGCCACTCGTCGCGGATGTTATGTTTGAAGGCTACGAGGGCCTCTGCATCCGGACAGTCGACGATTTGATTTTTCTTTGTTAAGAACCGTGTCCAGAATTGTCTGGCCGATTCGTCTGGCTGCTGAATTATGTGGCTTAGGTCATCGGCGTCTGGTGGTCGCACATAGGTGCCCTGGAAGTTGTCGAGGAATGCGGCTTTCAGGTCCTCCCAACACCCAATTGACTCTGCTGGCAAGCTGTTAAGCCAATGCCGAGCTGGTCCTTTAAGCTTGAGTGGGAGGTACTTGATGGCGTGGAGATCGTCGCCGCGGGCCATATGGATGTGAAGGTGATAATCCTCGATCCAAACCGCGGGGTCTGTTGTGCCATCGTAGGATTCAATGTTCGTGGGTTTAAACCCTTCAGGGATTTGATGATCCATTACTTCGTCTGTGAAGCATAGTGGGTGTGCGGCGCCTCTATATTGAGCAATATCACGACGTAGCTCAAGAGAGCGTTGTCTGCTGTGTTCGGGCCGGCCGGAGTTGCTGTATCCGGCGCGACGGTGGTCGTCGTGGGTCGTGGGGCGCCCACGTGATCCGTAGATAGATCTGGATTGTCTTGCCTTGTCCTCCAATATATCCCGCAAGTCCAGCGCATTCCCCTGTGGCTTCGTACTTTTCAAGCGGTGCCGGGGTACGGTTCTGATGGAGGGCCTAGATGCCTCTCTGTCGCGACCACGGGGTGGTCGGTCTGCCGTATTGTGCGCTGGTGATGAAGGTTTGTACGCTTCCTCCTCTAGTCGGGGGAGCAACTTGCGTTTTGGGTAGCTTTTGGAGGGGCGTTCGAGTTCATACTCTTCGGCCGCGAGGACCTCGGTCCATCTGTCAGCCAGCAGGTCTTGATCAGCTTGAAGCTGTTGCTGCTTTTTCTTTAGGCTGTTCACCGTGGCCATTAGCCTGCGTTTAAAACGCTCTTGTTCGACGGGATCCTCGGGCACGACGAATTCGTCGTCATTGAGGCTTGCCTCGTCTTCGGAGGGAGGCATGTAATTTTCGTCCTCCTCGTCTGCCGCTCTCTCCTGAGGGCTGGCTACTCCGTCCTCCTGTGCTGAATCTTGCTGGAGGGGGTTGTCTTTGGCACTCTCTGGGGTGTTATTATGTCCGGTGCCGGACTCTTCATTCTTACTGTGGCGGGATTTAGAGCGGCGCCGCTGACGTCGGCGCTTGGGCTATTTCTTAGAAGAATCCGCCTCCGCTGCTTCTTCGCCGTCCCCATCCTTTGGGGTGTCCACCATGTATATGTCGTATGACGAGGTTGTCTTCCAGTGCCCTGTAGGCGCTGGTTCTTGATCGTCTCCGGCATCGTCGTCCATACCGTCGATGTCTTCAGAGTCATAGTCCAGCATGTCGGTTAGATCATCGGCAGTGGCTACAAAGTGGGTGGTGGGTGGGCCTCGAATTTCTTCATCGTCCGCATCCCAACTGTCTTGACTGCAGTCTGGCCAGGGTTCTCCTGATAACGAGAGATGTTTTAGCGAATTTAGGATGTTGCCAAAGGGTGAGTGCTGAAAGATGTTCGCGGCGGTGAACTCCATGATCGGTGCCCAATCGGATTCGATTGGCAGGGGCGCAGGAGGTTCGGAGTCCGGCACGGAGTCCGGCGCCTCGGAGTCACGAGCTTTATAAGGAACAAGGTCAATATTCGGCTCCATCGCCGTGGAAGTTGCAGCTCCCGAGGCGGTGTCCAGCCACCTGTCCTCGATCTGCGTGGTCGGCTCCGAACTATGAGTCAGAGCGGACTTGTGTGCAGCCTCCAGGGTACTATCCAGTGGCAGAGCTAGATAATGCCCATCGTGACAGTGCGGCACGCTCGGCTGTGGCTCGACTCCATCGAAGATCAAGTCCCCGCGGATGTCAGCCGTGAAGTTTAGGCTTCCAAACCTGACCTGATGGCCAGGGGCGTAGCTTTCAATCTGCTCCAGATGGCCAAGTGAATTGGCCCACAGTGCGAAGCCGCCGAACACGAAGATCTGTCCGGGGAGAAAAGTCTCACCCTGGATGGTGTTGTTGTTGATTGAAGAAGCCATCAAGCCTATAAGTGACGACACAGAGGAACTCTCAATGAAAGCACCAATGCCGGTGTCAAAACCGGCGGATCTCGGGTAGGGGGTCCCGAACTGTGCGTCTAGGCGGATGGTAACAGGAGACAGGGGACACAATGTTTTTACCCAGGTTCGGGCCCTCTCGATAGAGGTAAAACCCTGCTCCTGCTTGATTGATATTGATGATATGGGTAGTACAAGAGTGGATCTACCACGAGATCAAGGAGGCTAAACCCTAGAAGCTAGCCTATGGTATGATTGTTGTAATGGTTGTATGTCCTATGGACTAAAACCCTCCGGTTTATATAGACACCGGAGAGGGCTAGGGTTACACAGAGTCAGTTACAATGGTAGGAGATCTACATATCCGTATCGCCAAGCTTGCCTTCCACGCCAAGGAAAGTCCCATCCGGACACGGGACGAAGTCTTTAATCTTGTATCTTCATAGTCTTGGAGTCCGGCCGACGATGATAGTCCGACTGTCCGGACACCCCCTAGTCCAGGACTCCCTCACAATTGGAGACACAGATGTTTTTGTCGTGGTTCCGATAGGTGGTGCTATGGTACATCCACGTTGATGGAGACTTCAACCCACGAAGGGTAACGGTCGCGCGAGTCCACGGAGGGCTCCACCCATGAAGGGACCACGAAGAAGCAACCTTGTCTATTCCACCATGGCCGTCGCCCACGAAGGACTTGCCTCACTAGCGGTAGATCTTCACGGAGTAGGCGATCTCCTTGCCCTTACAAACTCCTTGGTTCAACTCCACAATCTTGTCGGAGGCTCCCAAGTGACACCTAGCCAATCTAGGAGACACCACTCTCCAAGAAGTAACAAATGGTGTGTTGATGATGAACTCCTTGCTCTTGTGCTTCAAATGATAGTCTCCCCAACACTCAACTCTCTCTCACAGGATTTGGATTTGGTGGAAAGAATATTTGAGTGGAAATCAACTTGGGGAAGGCTAGAGATCAAGATTCATATGGTAGGAATGGAATATCTTGGCCTCAACACAAGTGTAGGTGGTTCTCTCTCAGAAAATGCAAGTTGGAAGTGTAGGTTCGTTCTGATGGCTCTCTCCACAAATGAAGAGGAGGTGGAGGGGTATATATAGCCTCCACACAAAATCTAACCGTTACACACAACTTGCCAGTCTCGGTGGGACCGAATTGAGAAACTCGGTCGGACCGATTCAAGAAATCTAGTGACCGTTAGGATTTTCGGTGGGACTGACGTGCAACTCGGTAGGACCGATATGGTTAGGGTTAGGGCATAACCTAATCTCGGTGAGACTGATTACACAAACTCGGTAGGACCAATTTTGGTAATAAGCTAACCAGAGAGTTGGTCAGGTAAACTCGGTGGGACCGGTTTGCTCATTTCGGTGAGACCAAAATGTTACGAAAAGGAAACAGAGAGTTTACATTGCAATCTCGGTGGGACCGATCGCTCATCTCGGTGGTACCGAAATGTTACGAAGGGAAACAGAGAGATTACAATCCCATCTCGGTGAGACCGAGATCCCTATCGGTGAGACCGATTTGCCTAGGGTTTGTGGCAGTGGCTATGACATCTGAACTCGGTGGCGCCGGATAGAAAGAATCGGTGGGGCCGAGTTTGACTTTTGGTTTAGGTCATATGTGGATGTGAGAAAGTAGTTGAGGGCTTTGGAACATATCACTAAGCATTTTGAGCAAGCAAGCCATTAAGCAACACCTCATCGCTCCTTGACAGTATTGGCTTTTCCTATAGACTCAATGTGATCTTGGATCACTAAAATATAAAATGTAGAGTCTTGAGCTTTGAGCTTGAACCAATCCTTTTGTCCTTAGCATTTTGAGGGGTCCACTTTTCTCATCCATGCCATGCCAATCATTGAGCTTTCCTGATATATTCATCTTGAAATAGCATTAGCTCAGTGAGGTATATGTTGTTAGGAATTACCAAAACCACCTAGGGATAGTTACACTTTCAATCTCCCCCTTTTTGGTAATTGATGACAACATATAGATCAAAGCTTCGACAAATGATAATAAGAGTGAAAAACATTGTCGCTTTGAGAAGTATGTGAATTGTAAGAGCTCCCCCTAAATGTGTGCATAGTTTAGAATTTGCTTTGGACTGCAAATGCACAATGAGTTGGGATCATGGGTTACCCTTCCATGTCACATACATCTTGGTGGAGCGCTCAAAATGATAATAATGAAATACATGCACTCATCACCAAGCAAAGTGAATGATCATATAGAGATAAAAGGATAATGTCATCCAACAAGCATTAAGGTAGCATATGATCAAACACATGATCATCCAAGTATCTCACAAAAGCATAAAGTATCTCAAACAAGCAAATAAAGTTCAACCACCAAAACAAGAGAGAACAAAAGCACACACTCTCTCGAAGCCTATGATCTATACATTTTTCTCCCCCTTTGGCAACAAGTTGCCAAAAAGTTCATAGAAAATGCATAGCACTAAATCGACTCTCAGGCTTGGTCTTCAGGTGGTGGTGTAGAGATGGCTCCTTGGACGAAGACTTCAGTTGATGTGGATGGAGCTGGTGGAGTAGGTGCTGGAGCTGGTTGCACAAAAGTTGTAGCTGGTGCAGATGAAGTGGCTCTGGTGTCTGGAACAGGCACTGCAGCTGATCTCTGGCTCCTGGGCACTCTAGCAAAAGCATCAGTAGTAGTCTTGCCCTTCCTCTCCTGCATGTCATCCTGAAGTTGCTCAACAACTGACTGTATCTTAGTGACCTTCACATCCAAGTCATAGAACTTCTGCTCCATGATCCTCTCCAGGCTCTCCTGGTTTTGAGTCAGGGTGGCCAATCCCTTCTCAATCCTCAGAGTGGAGGCAATCAAGTAGCCAAGCTGATCCTGCTTGCTCTTTAAGAAGTACTGAGATGCCTCATCAATGGTTGGCATCTTTGCAGCCTTTTCAGTCCTTGCCTTCTCCTTCTTTGCTTGTGCTTGCACAGAAGATGGTTCATCTTCATCCATTACCACTGTGTTGTCCTCAAAATCTGGATAGATGGGCATGTATTCCTTGTCCAAGAGGTATGTGCCAGTGCCCATCTTGGAGTTGATTAGCTCCTGGATCTGTGGGGCATACCCACAACTTCTCTTCTGATCTGCAGCTGTCCTCTTGATAGTTTCCACTATGAGGCTCATGACCTTGAATTTTTGAGGCACATCAAATATGTGAAGTAGGTTGATAGCATGGCCTCTGATCGTTAGGCAAAAGAGTGTGCCTGAGGATCCAGTTGATTGTTGGAAATCCTGACATAAGGTAATGTACTGATCCAAACTTGTGTGTCTCAACTGCAGCATCTGGGATCTCTCTGTACATGTGTGCCATGGAGTTGTGATCCTTCTTCTTCTTGGCATAGACATCCAAGTCATCCTCATTCTCCTTAGGTGCATTGATCAATTTTGCCCATTCTTCAACTGATGATTGGTACCTAGTACCTTCAGACATCCAGACAATCCTTCCATCTGGGTAGAAGTGAGTTGTGGAGTAGAACTGCATAATAAGCTCATCATTCCACTTTGTGAGCTTCTGCCCAACAAAGTCATCCACTCCACAAGCATTGAAACCATCATACACCCTTGGATAATGCTCTTCATTCTTCCTGAAGTACTCCCAGTCTACCCATCTCATATCACAGACAATTGGCTTCTTGTCAAGCAGCACTATCTCATAGAAGTCCTGTTGTTCCTTTGTATGGAACATGTAGTCCACAGCAGTTCTCCTCCTGACTGCATAGGGATCAGTCAATCTCCACTACCTGAGTCATGCATCTTTCCTCAGCTTCATATCCCCAGCTACATGATGAACATCATTGTGATCTGGAATTTTGGGCTTCAACTTTCTCAAGACATGTTCCTCATCATCTTCTTCTTCAACAGCAGCTTCAGGCACTGGGGCCTTGTTCTTCTCTCCAGCAGGAATGTTCCTTGTATTCCTCTTGGGTGCAGATTTGGGCTTTGGAGCAGCTGCCTTAGGAGCTTCTTTGGGCTTTAATGAAGCAGCCCCTAACTTGATGGCATCACCCATAAGATTTTGAGCTTTGGGTGCTGGTGCAGCAACCTCTTCCTCTTCTTCTTCTTCCATCATGGAAGGCTTTCCAACAACCCTGGCCATGGTCTTCTTGACCCTTTCCTTCCTCTTCTTCCCTTTTGCAGTAGCCTCCTTGGGTTCAGATTCCAAGGGTACTTGAGTAGAGGCTCTGGCCTTAGACATGGGAATTCTTTTGGGAGGTGCTTTGGTCATCATACCAGGCTTAGTGGAAGCAGCTGTGCCATACTCCTTCTTGAGCACCTTCTTCTTGGAAGTGTCCTCATCCTCAACAGCCACATAGTCTTCATCCTTAGAATCTGAGGTTCTCTTCTTTCTAGCCCTGGTCGCTGCCTTGGGTAAGTTGCTGGGTGTGCTCCTGCTTCCATCATCATAGCTGCTAGAGGGACTAGTGCCCTCACTCATCTGAACCTGCTCCTCAGACTTGTTCTGACTGTCACTTTGATCAAACATGTGGCAAACACTAACAGCAGACCCTGTGAATAGATATAGATGAGGTAGAGTAGATGAGCATCACAAAATACAGAGGTTTTTGCAAAAGAATGAGTCAAAAACTTAGTTTTAGTTTTCCACAGAAAGCATTTCGGATCTACCGATTTGTGAACTCGGTGATACTGAAGCAGCTTTTGGAACCTAAACTAGTGAACTCGGTCAAACCGAGTCACAGTTCGGTGGCACCAAGACTGCTAGGGTTTCACAAAGTCCTGAACTCAGTCACACCGATTTGCAATTCTCGGTCAGACCGAGAATCACATGTGCAATGGCCTTAGCCGAATCGGTGGAACCGAGTTCTACAACTCGGTTGGTCCGAGATGGTTTCGGCGGAAACGTAACCCTAAATTTTCAATTCACATCTAATCTACTGAGTGTTTTCAGTGGATAAGATGATCTCAATCCTGGCAAGATTAATGGCAAAACAATGTGCTAGGAATTCGGAGTTAGGAATAGCACAAAGATCAAGTCCATACCCTAGTTCGGCGATGGTCTTGCTACGGCGGCAGTGGTGGAGATGATTCCCGTTGACGGCGGCGGAGACAGCGGCGGGAGGCAGCTCGCGACGAGGAGGACGATCCGGAGACCCAGGGAGGCAGAGCAGGCTAAGCGCGGGCGAAAGAGTTCAGAGAAATTTCCAAAATTTGACCCGTGGATATATATATCCTGACCCTGTCGGTGTGACCGAGTGGAACAACTCGGTGGCACCGAGATGCATAACTGCAAGCAGTTACATCAACTCGGTGTGACCGAAAAGTTCAAATCGGTTGCACCAAGATTGAAAATCTAGATCGACTTAGTGATCTCGGTATGACCGAGATGGAAGAATTGGTCAGACCAAAACGCACAAAGAAGTTTTGGAAGTTTAAGTCTATGACGAATCGGGGACTCTGAGTGCTCCTCACACAGAGTGGTTCGAATCTGACTTAATCAAATTTTGTGATGTAGCATGAATAGAGTTTGAGACAAGAAAAGCATAGATAGCTAGAGAAGGTTCTTAGGCATTCTTGTCCATCCACTTGGCAAAAGAAAAGGAACCAAACAATCAAAACAACAAGTGGATGTCCTCGAATGAGTAAAATATGCAACCAACATGCTCACACAATAAAATGGCAAATGAAATATGTGGCAAAGCATGCACAACCAATTCTAGCATCTATCAAGCAATTGGCGATGACTAGGTCATCTATATATGAGTATATTGACTTAGGAGTCAAATGAGAACATTTGATCATAGGTCATACTCATCGTTTAAGCACAAGTGGGGTTACCACTTTTACATAAAGCATTGTTGTGTTCACACCATTAGAGTTGCTTTGACTCAATTCTTAGAGTAAAGCTCCCCCTAGATGTGAGATCCCCCCTAAGAGGGATGAACTAACCTTGGGTTTTGTCGATGATGACTTCATGTAGGTGTTGAAGATGTGGATGCTCAATGTTGATGTAGATCATTTGGAGCAATCCTTTGGAGTGAGTTGCACTTTCAATACCTACACGGGTTAGTCCCACAAGGAACAAACAAGGATATCCATAGACATAGAGTGATGCACACACAAGATGATGTCTATGAAAGCATTAGGTTACCTTGTCCCTTGTCTTACCAACAAGAGGGTTTGTGACTCCTTGAACTAGTGCAAGATGTGGAAGTTGATTGCACTTGTTCTTGCCAAAATGATATGAGTGAAATATGTTGGCGGAGTCACCCTCAAGAACTCTCTAGTTCTTCTTCTTCGGGATCCACATCATCTTGATGGGAATCCTTGGAGTTGTAGTCGTACTTGATGAAGTAGAACTTGATGTAGTCTTGGGAACCCACTTGACCAAGGCCTTAGGAGCTTCTTCAAATGCATCAATCTCCTCTTGAAGCTTATCCTTGCCTTTTTGCTTGTGGTCTTGTGGTGGAAGATCATCTTGAGCTTGTGTCCCTTTGAAGGAAGTAGGATCATACTTCTCTTGTTGAGGAACAAACTTCATCTTGGGGTATTGATCTTCTTCCCACTCAACTCCATTGGCATTGAACTTTCGTTCAAAACCAACACCTTGGTTCTTCCGGTGCCTTCCTTGCTTGCGTACAATTTCCTCGAATTGCTTACTCCCGGCAAGGCTCTTGTAAACACCTTTCTCTATAATTCCCTTCAATAAGCTATTTTCTTGCTCAAGTGTAACTTGGCTAAGAGAATCATTAGTGGAATCAAGAGAACTACTAGAAGCAACAACAATGGATTTAACATGATTATTGTTACTACTAGAGGAAGAATCCTTCTTGTTCTTGTTACTAGACTTGACTTGAGGCTTGTAAGTGGATAAAAGTAAACGCTTGGCAATGTAAGAAGAACTTTTCTTACGAAGATCATCATTGATTGCCTTTAAGAACTCATGCTCTTGCTCAAGGTTGAGCTTTTCAAAGCGTAACTTCTCATGAGTCCTTAAAAGTTCTCGATGATCTTCTAAGATAGTTTCATGAGCTAACTTAAGAGTGTTTAGTTCTTTAGTTAGAAGCTCAATCTTCTCCTTATCATTGTCATTCGTTTTATCTTGATTAGCATGATTAATTGATGTTTCATCATAGTATTCATCACTAGAGTTGTCAACAAGTAAATCATCATCACCTAACAAGTCATCTTCATCACTATTGAAATCAACATACTCGGGATGTGATACCTTTGGGCCTTTAGCCATGAAGCATCTTCCAAGTCCTTCATTTGGTGAATCAAATATGTCGTAGGAGTTGGTTGACACAAGTGCTAGACCGGCAACACCTTCATCTTGAGTATATTCGGAGTCGGGGTGATAACTTCTCTCGGAGTGATTGTCGGAGTCGGAGCCGAATACACATTCACCAACATGAGCTTGATGTATTTGTTTTGTGTAGCTCCTTGATGACTTGTCCTTCCTTTCCGAATCCTTGCTTCTCCAGGATGTTCTTCGTTCATAACAATCATCTCTACTCCTTCTCTCTCTTGGTGGTGATTCTTCTCTTCTACTTCTCCTCTTAGGTGATTCTTCTCTTCTTTTGTAGGGTGTCGTACACTCATTGGAATAGTGTCCGGGTCTTCCACAATTGTAACAATTTCGCTCTCGACTAGAAGATCTTTTGTCATTGTAGGACCTTGACTTGGAGCTTCTCTCTTTGCTTCTACTCTTGTAAAACTTGTTGAAGTTCTTCACCATTAGGCTCAATTCTTCATTGAAGGTTTGTTTCTCACTTGATGATGTGGGGGCTTCACATGAGGCTTTGTAAGCACCACTTGACTTGTTGTGAAGTTCCTCCTTATCCTTGAGTGACATCTCATGAGCAACAATTCTTCCAATGACTTCCGTTGGCTTGAGATCTTTGTAATTGGGCATCATTTGGATCAATGTGCACACGGTATCATATTTTCCGTCCAAAGATCTTAGGATCTTCTTGATGATGAATTTGTCGGTCATCTCTTCACTTCCTAAGCTGGCAATCTCATTTGTGATAAGAGCAAGCCTAGAGTACATTTCAGCGACACCTTCACCATCCTTCATTTTGAACTTGTCAAGCTAACTTTGAAGCACATCTAACTTGGATTCCTTGACAGAGTCGGTACCTTCGTGCATATCAATCAAAGTATCCCAAATTTCCTTTGCATTCTCAAGACGGATGATTTTGTTGAATTCTTCGGGGCACAATATGTTGAAGAGGATATCACAAGCTTGAGCGTTGTATTGCAGCATCTTCAACTCTTCCGCGCTAGCTTCACGGTTCGGTTCTCTCCCATCAAAGAATTCACCTTGCAAGCCAATACACACAATAGCCCAAACGGCGGGGTTATGTCCAAGAATATGCATTTTCATCTCATGCTTCCAACTAGCAAAAATAGAACCATCAAAGTAAGGACCTCTAAGGTGATAGTTTCCCTCGCTAGACGCCATACTCTCCTAGGTTGTGAAACCAAGGCTATGACTACCAAAAGCTATGGAAATCAAAACAAATGGAGACCAAGGCTCTGATACCACTTGTAGGATCGAAAGTATGTCTAGAAGGGGGGGTGATTAGACTACTTGACCAAATAAAAACTTATCCTTTTCCCAATTTTAGTCTTTGGCAGATTTTAGCTAACTTAGCACAATTCAAGCAATCTCAACACAATTCAAGCAAGCATGCAAAGAGTATATGAGCAGCGGAAAGTAAAGCATGCAACTTGCAAGAATGTAAAGGGAAGGGTTTAGAGAATTTAAACGCAATTGGAGACATGGATGTTTTTGTCGTGGTTCCGATAGGTGGTGCTATCGTACATCCACGTTGATGGAGACTTCAACCCACGAAGGGTAAAGGTTGCGCGAGTCCACGGAGGGCTCCACCCACGAAGGGTCCACGAAGAAGCAACCTTGTCTATCCCACCATGGCCGTCGCCCACGAAGGACTTGCCTCACTAGCGGTAGATCTTCACGAAGTAGGCGATCTCCTTGCCCTTACAAACTCATTGGTTCAACTCCACAATCTTGTCGGAGGCTCCCAAGTGACACCTAGCCAATCTAGGAGACACCACTCTCCAAGAAGTAACAAATGGTGTGTTGATGATGAACTCCTTGCTCTTGAGCTTCAAATGATAGTCTCCCCAACACTCAACTCTCTCTCACAGGATTTGGATTTGGTGGAAAGAATATTTGAGTGGAAACCAACTTGGGGAAGGCTAGAGATCAAGATTCATATGGTAGGAATGGAATATCTTGGCCTCAACACAAGTGTAGGTGGTTCTCTCTCAGAAAATGCAAGTTGGAAGTGTAGGTTCGTTCTGATGGCTCTCTCCACAAATGAAGAGGAGGTGGAGGGGTATATATAGCCTCCACACAAAATCTAACCGTTACACACAACTTGCCAGTCTCGGTGGGACCGAATTGAGAAACTCGGCCGGACCGATTCAAGAAATCTAGTGACCGTTAGGATTTTCGGTGGGACTGACATGCAACTCGGTAGGACCGATATGGTTAGGGTTAGGGCATAACCTAATCTCGGTGAGACTGATTACACAAACTCGGTAGGACCGATTTTGGTAATAAGCTAACCAGAGAGTTGGTCAGGTAAACTCGGTGGGACCGGTTTGCTCATTTCGCTGAGACCAAAATGTTACGAAAAGGAAACAGAGAGTTTACATTGCAATCTCGGTGGGACCGATCGCTCATCTCGGTGGTACCGAAATGTTACGAAGGGAATCAGAGAGATTACAATCCCATCTCGGTGAGACCGAGATCCCTATCGGTGAGACCGATTTGCCTAGGGTTTGTGGCAGTGGCTATGACATCTGAACTCGGTGGCGCCGGATAGAAAGAATCGGTGGGGCCGAGTTTGACTTTTGGTTTAGGTCATATGTGGATGTGAGAAAGTAGTTGAGGGCTTTGGAGCATATGACTAAGCATTTTGAGCAAGCAAGCCATTAAGCAACACCTCATCCCTCCTTGATAGTATTGGCTTTTCCTATAGACTCAATGTGATCTTGGATCACTAAAATATAAAATGTAGAGTCTTGAGCTTTGAGCTTGAGCCAATCCTTTTATCCTTAGCATTTTGAGGGGTCCAGTTTTCTCATCCATGCCATGCCAATCATTGAGCTTTCCTGAAATATTCATCTTGAAATAGCATTAGCTCAATGAGCTATATGTTGTTAGGAATTACCAAAACCACCTAGGGATAGTTGCACTTTGAGACTCCGGATTAACTCAGACGTTGCTAACGTTTCTTTCATTAGTGTTGTTCGTACATCAAGGGGGACCCCTGAGCATCGCGACTCAGGGGCCTCACTGGTCACATAGCCCCTCACCCCTTGGCCTCGTCCTGGTGATCCAGACGCCCCAACGGCGGCTGAGGTATACGCTGGGCCGGGCCCTACTGACGCAGAACGCTAAGGAAAAAAAGAAGGAAATCGAGCACGGAAAGGAAATTGCGGAGTGCCGATGATTATTACAAGACATAATGTTCCACGAATTTAAGCAGAAGTTCTCACGCCTCCGCAAGACACGATGGATGTTGCAGGATTGAACTAGGAGGAAGCGCCGCCGTCGCCTAGGTTGTCGTTGTCGCCCGCCCTGGGGAGCCTGTCGTCGATGATGCTGCCATCATCTTTGCCGCCGGCTCCGGTCGCCGCAGCCACGTGGTCGGGGACGCAGAGGAATTTCTCCAGTAGGGCTTCCACCTATTTCTTCATGGCCTCGGCAGCAGCGTGGCAGGACTCAGAAGCCACCGACTCGATCAGGGTGCTGAGGTTGAGGCCTGGCTCCCATAGATGGAGATGGCTGAAGACGCACGTCGCGGCCGCACTGAAAAGCGCAGGACTCCCCCTCCACCATGGAGTCCACTCCGGCAGCGATGCCTTCAACCGCCTCGACAAGCTTGGGGAGAAGCCTAGGAAGGCCATCCGCCGGAGTCGTGAGCGGCTTCTTGTACCCTTCTTCGTAGAGGGAGTACAGCGCCTTGCGGGACCTCAGCTCGAAGGAGACGATGGCTTCGCGTCCCACGGCTGCCGCCTTCTCCCCAGCGGCAAGGACCTTCTCCCTGGCCTCCAACCAGGCCGTAACCTCAGAGACGAGCTGGGTATGGGACCCTGGGCCCTGTCCACCTCCTCCTTCAGCTTGCCCAGGTGTTCCTGCTCTGCAGCTTGGTCCCTGGTGGCCTGGGCTAGCTTGGCGTCGCGGTCGGCAAGTTTCGCTTTCGCGGCCCTTAAGCTCCTGCTCTTGCTGCTGGAGTCATTGGCTGCGGACGGCCTGCCCCTCGCGGAGAGTCTTCAGCTCTGCCTCCGCCTCGCTGCAACGCTCCTTGGCGAATGTCGCATCGGCCAACGCTGCATCACGAGCCGTCATGGCCTCGTCGACGTCCTTCCTGCTCTCTACGGTGGCAGCCTCGGCCCGGCTCTAGGCCGTCCTAACAGACGCATCGGCCTGGAGCCACCCCGAGATCAGCCCCATGCGTCCCATCACCATGCACCTGTCGGTGTCCTAGAGATCGGTCTGGAGCTAATCCAGCATGGTGTAGGCTTCCTCCAGAGCCACGGGCCTGACAAGGGGGCCACAGTCCGCCAACACAAGGGCCTGGGGAGGAGGCGGCACCAGCGCCTGGACTGGCGTCGCCGCAGCAGCAAGGGCAGCTAGGGGCTCTGGAGCCTCCGAATCCCTCGCGAGTGCCATGGGGACGGGCGGCACCAGTGCCTGGACTAGCGTCTCCTGGGGCTCTACCACCATGCTCTGAGGGGCCTGCTCCATCACGGGGGAGCGTGGGGTGATCTCCTCCTTCTGTGCTAGGGTCACCACGCCCGTGGCGGGCGGTGTTGCCTCCAGGGTCCTGGCTCCGTCCTTCCACCCCTTCACCACGGTCTCCATCCTGGTCACTAGGAGGGGAGTATTGCGGGCATGGCGTCAAGGATGGCAAACAAAAACAAGGTAAGATACTTACTTGTCAGCGGCGATGTACACCCTTTTCCTAGCCGGGGCCAGGGCGCCCCCCAATCTTCCTGAGCACGGGCTTTGTCGTGCCCTCGGGATTGGCGGGGCGTACGGCGGCTGGCCTCGGTGCGGCGGTGATAGACAACAAGGCAGAGGTGTCACCTCGAGGAAGGGATGTTGCCTCCCCTTCTCCGGAGTCGCTAGGCCTACCCTCCACAAGGGGGAGGCCCCGGACCTCGTGACAACCCTGGTGGAGCGTAGGGATTCCTCGACCGGGACTCGACAGCATCATCATCGTCAGAGAGGCCGCGGAGAAGCTCGCACTACAACGGGGGAGAGGTCTCGGACACATCGTCCACAGTCACCTCCGAGTGTTTCTTCCCCTCCTCCTCGGAGTCATCACCGGAAGACACCGGCACCGTGGAGTTGGGGAGCTCAGGCGGCACAAGCCCCAACTCGTTGAATACGGGCATGGCAGCGACCTGTGCCGCCCCGTCGGCACGACGGTACAGCGGGATGTAGGCCACCGAGAGGCTGCCCGGATCCTTCTAAAGTAGGGTATGCATGGACTTGTCCAGTTCCTTGTCCGTCAAGCTCCCTGAGCGCAGCCGAATGTCGTCCTCCACGCCCTTGAACTCCCATATGGGGCGCGAGTGTGCCTAGAGCGGGACCAGGCGCTGCGTCAGGAACTCCTTGACGAGCATGGCCCCTGTCAGCGCCCCGTCCTCTATATTCCCCGTCATCTTCATCAGGACCGGCACCTCCTAGGGGTCCGTGAGCTTCTCATGACCCCACCAATAAAGTTTCTCTGGTAGCTCGGTCGGCAATTCCAGCCGCGCGTGGAGGCCCCTGGCGTCCATGAAGACCCACTTGCGCCAGAAGTTCTCCACCTTCTTCCTGGCCCTCATGAGCGCATTGCGACTGTGGACCATGCAAAGGAGATGCGACCAAAATGCTGGTCGAGGTTGTGCATCCGGAGGTAGAAGAAGTGGAGGAGGAGCGCAACAGAGGGCGTCACGCTCACGAATGCCTCGTAGTAGAAGGCGCAGATGGACAAGAGAAGGATGGAGTTGGGCTGCAGATGGAGGGCCTGAACCTGGTAGTGGTCGAGGACGGCGATGAAGAACTTGGAGAAAGGTGGGACGAGCCCCACAAAGATGTTGTGGAGGAAGAAGGGATAGAACGTCTCCGCCAAGGTCCTTGGGTTGGTGGAGCCGACCAGGAGCACCATCTCATTCCGCTCACTGTGGTTGCTCACCATCAGCAGGAGCGCGGCGGTGAGGTGTCTCTCCTCGGTGATGGAGGACGCGCTGAGGGCCGACACTGGAGAGGAGGAGGAGCCCGCGGCCTGTGCAGGCGGCTTCGCCCTTCCGGATGCCATCTTCGTGATCTTGGAGGAAGAGACGCGAAAGGGGAGAGAAATTCCACCAGATCTAGAGACGCTCTCGGCAGGAGGAAAGGTGATCTGGAGCAAGGCGAAGGAAGGGCAATGAAGGCTCGGCAGCGGGTGAGGGAGTCCTAGATAAGGGGGTATCCGGACAGCCGGACTGTATACATCGTCCGGACTATTGAAGCGTGAAGATACAAGACTCAAGACTTCGGCCCGTGTCCGGACGGGACTCTCCTTGGCGTGGAGGGCAAGCTTGGCGATCCGGATATTGTGTTTCCTTCCTTGTAACCGACTCCATGTAAGCCCTAGCCCTCTCCGGTGTCTATATAAACCGGAGAGGTTAGTCCTTAGAAGGCCGATCACAATTACAATCATACCATCATAGGCTAGCTCTTAGGGTTTAGCCTCTACGATCTCGTGGTAGATCTACTCTTGTACTACCCATATCTTCAATATTAATCAAGCAAGAAGTAGGGTTTTACCTCCATGGAGAGGGCCTGAACCTAGGTAAACATCTGTGTCCCTTACTTCCTATTACCATCAGCTTTGACGCACAGATCGGGACCCCCTACCCGAGATCCGCCGGTTTTGACACTGACATTGGTGCTTTCATTAAGAGTTCCTCTGTGTCGTCGCTGCAGGGCTTGATGACGCCCTCAATCGTCAACAACACGGTCCAGGGGGAGACTTTCCTCCCCGGACAGATCTTCGTGTTCGGCGGCTTTGCCCTGCGGGCCAATTCGCTTGGCCATCTGAAGCAGATCGGCAGCGACGCCCCTTGCCATCAGATCAGGTTCGGAAACCTGAACTACACGGCAGACATTCGCGGAGACTTGATCTTTGGCGGATTCGAGCCAATGCCAGGAGCACCGGACAGTCACGACAGGCATGGCTTAGACCTGCTATCGGACAACTTTTGGGATATCGCCCCTGTAGTAGCCCCGGACTCAAATCCGGAGCAGGCTGCATGGCCCAAGGACGGAGGGATGGACCCCGCCCCGCAGGCCGTACCCTCATCGGCGGTGGAGCCGAACACGGGCCTCACTTCAGAGGAGGCCTGTGACTCCGGACCCCCGGACTCGTATCCGGTTGTAGGTTCCTGTTCGCGCACACCCAAGCCAGTCGAGCCAGGTTGGGCTCCGGTAATGGAGTTCACCGCTGCGGACATCTTCTAGCACTCGCCCTTTGGCGACATGCTGAACTCATTAAGAACTCTCTCTTTGACAGAAAATTCTAGGCCGAACTATGTCCGGCTCGAGTGGGAAGCAGACGACGAAGAAATTCGTTACCCACCCACCACCCACTTCATAGCCACGGTTGATGATTTAAGCGACGCGCTTGACTTCGACTCCGAAGGCATCGACGGTATGGACGACGATGCACGAGAAGATTCAGAATCTATAGGGTGCCAGACTTCCGCCTCATCATACGACATATACATGGTGGATACGCCCAAGGAGGACGACGGTGACAATCCGGAAGATAAAACCCCCGGGCAAAAGCCAAAGCGACGGTGCAGATGCCATTCCAAGTCCAGCAACAGTAAAAATAGTAGTAAGAGCGCCAGAACGATCGATACTCCGGTTAACCCTGAAGGCAACAATGACCATACGGAACCAGCGATGGAGCAGGACGAGCCAGCTCACGCTGAACACAGTTCGGAGCAGACGCCCGAAGACAATGATCCAGAGGGACAAGTTCATCAAACCGGCCCAGGACAAGAAAACAGTCCGGACGATGATGCATTTATCATTCCGGAAGAACGTGTGGAACGAGATAACCTCCACAGAAAGCTTATGGCCACAACGAGAAGTCTGAAGAAGCAGAAGCAACGGCTTAAAGCCGCACAGGAAATGCTCAACCGCAGATGGAACAAAGTGCTAGACACTGAAGAAAGATATGGCGACGATCGCCATACAAAGAGCTACCCAAAACGCAAGCTACTGCCAGAATTCGACGACGAGGCCAATCCACCAAAGAGTGAAATGACCAGGAGGCAAGACGTACCACTTCATAACCGCA
The DNA here is from genome assembly GCF_018294505.1 of Triticum aestivum. Lineage (NCBI taxonomy): Eukaryota > Viridiplantae > Streptophyta > Magnoliopsida > Poales > Poaceae > Triticum > Triticum aestivum. The sequence goes on along the minus strand of NC_057795.1, from coordinate 306,785,099 downwards.
ACAAAGCAGCCACCGACGCCGCACACGATCTACGTGAGCACCTGGATAAGAAAGCTGGCGCAGCTAGGTCCATCTACGGATCTAAAAGACACACCCCGGTGAGGGACTGTAGTCATCAAAATGATTATGCCAATCAAATACCTGTTCGGAATAAACACTAGACAAAACAACAGCCGGCGGCATGCCACAGCACGTCCAGATACAGAGGGGCTGCTCACCCCCTGTGCTTTACCAAAGAGGTACTGGACCATGAATTCCCACAGGGATTTAAACCTGTGAACATAGAGGCATACGACGGAACGGCAGACCCAGGGGTCTGGATCGAGGACTTTATCCTACATATACATATGGCTCATGGGGATGACCTCCACGCCATCAAATACCTTCCCCTCAAACTAAAGGGACCAGCTAGACACTGGTTGAAAAGCCTCCCCGAAAATTCAATTGGGAGTTGGGAGGAACTCGAGGACGCTTTTAGGGCAAATTTTCAAGGGACTTATGTCCGGCCTCCGGATGCTAACGATTTAAGTCACATAATCCAACAGCCCGGAGAGTCCGCCCGCAAGCTTTGGAACAGATTCCTCACCAAGAAGAATCAAATTGCCGATTGTCCGGATGCCAAAACCTTAGCGGCATTCAAACACAGCATCTGCGACGAGTGGCTCGCCAGACACCTCGACCAAGAAAAGCCAAGGACAATGGCAGCCCTAACAAGCCTTATGACCCGCTTTTGCGCGGGTGAAGATAGCTGGCTAGCCCGTAAAGGCACCAGCGACCCTAGCACATCCGAAATAACAGATGGCAACGGGAAGCCACAACGTAATAAAAAAACGCCAGAGCAAGGAAGAGAGCCCGGATAACTCAACGGTTAATGCCGGATTCAGGGGATCTCAACCTAATTAGCAAAATAAGCCATCTAAAGACAGTAAAGAGGGACCGTCCAGTCTGAACAGAGTCCTAGACAGACTATGCCAAATTCATGGCACCCCTGACAAACCTGCGAACCACACGCACAGGGAGTGTTGGGTCTTCAAGCAGGCCGGCAAACTAAATGCCGAACACAAGGGAAGGTAAACACCAAGTGAAGACGAGGATGAACCTCGCCAGCCGAACACTGGGGGATAGAAAAAAATTCCCGCCAGAGGTCAAAACAGTGAACATGATCCATGCGACTCGCACATCCTTGAGAAGGCACGAACGCGCGCACAGAGACGTGCGCGATGTAGAGCCCATCGCACCTACACCTAACTGCTGGATGTCTTATCCGATCACCTTCGACCGCTCGGACGGCCGAACTAGTATTCGGTGCGAAGGATCAGAGGCCTTGGTGCTCGACCCAATAATCGACAGATACCATCTCACCCACGTCCTCATGGACGGTGGCAGTAGTCTCAATCTAATATATGAGGACACTGTCCGCAGGATGGGGATAGACCCATCCAGAATTAGTAAAAGCAACACCACCTTTGAAGGGGTGATACCAGGCATTGAAGCCTACAGCAGGGGCTCCGTCATACTGGAGGTAACATTCGGCTCTCCAGGCAACTCCAGAAGCGAAGAACTACTCTTCATCATCGCACCCTTCCAAAGCAACTATCACACATTGCTTGGAAGAATGGCCTTCGCCCGCTTCAACGCATTGCCGCACTATGGCTACCTTACACTCAAGATGCCCAGTCCACGTGGCGTCATCACCATTAGTGGAATAACAGAGCACTCTTCACGCGCAGAGGAACACGCGACGGCCCTAGCGGCCGGACTATAAGCGACCTCCGATATATAAAAAAAACATGACTAGTCGTTAAGACGACAGACACGGTTAGACGAGTCCGGTAGCCCAGATCGAACCAGGGCACCGTATCTATAATCCCATAGCGGATACCAGGGGCTATAAATACTTAATAAAACCCCACACTTGGCTCAACCTTATTGACAGGCCAACATTTTACACTTTTGCTATCCATTGCATACTTACGTTGTACTCTCCTATGAGTTTTCTTTTTCCACAGACAACGTTCGCGCAATACCCTTCCAGGATACGGCACAATGGAGACAAAGGCGCAGACGTGCAGCAGGGCCCCGTTCAACAGGTTTCTTTTTAGATTAAGCCCCTGTGTAAACCTTTTCTATTGCCTCTTGTTGTTTAACCATCACATGGGTTCCATACCCACAGAGGATACTGCCGTTTTTGGCATTTCGCCACGACAGACTACCGCACGTACCTGGAAACACATGGTTTATAATGAATGGGCATTCTTGAGCCCATCATCTGTTATAAAGTCCGAATACCTTCGGGAGTGTTCGGCGTCACGAGTTTGGCCTTATATGCATCAACTTTGAATCATGTCTTTGGTCAAATGTTGGGTTTGCCTGGCTCCTGGGTTTGCCGCCTTATGTTCCGTTATTATCGGCTAAGGTGGCCAAAGGAGAACTACTGCGATTGTGCCCTAGTTATTCCGGATGAGCACCTCAGTAGAGAAAGCCCAAAACTGACTGTCATGATGCAACAAGAGACTGTTCAACCACTCGAAGACTCACCGGAATCTTTAGGATTCCTCCGCATTAACGAAGGGCCATTTCCCGGTCATGTACATACGCGCCCGTATTCGGATGTACGCGAAGGTACCAGGGGCTACATAGTAGCCCCAACGTTAGACTCCCATGGCTAAGCGAAAGTGTTACAGCTATATAGTCCGGTTGCCTAGTTTGACGTGTGATCACCTCCTTAATGGACCAAGACGTTGGATCAAGTGTGATTACGCATATTTTTCGCGAACACCCCCGAATTGTATGCGTGGGGGCTGAAGCCAACGACTGCTAACTTTCGGATTATATATATATATATATATTTATACTGTTTGCCTGAAAAAATATATATATATAATCCTATATTTATATCAGGCAAACAGTATAAATATAGCCTCATAATCAAAATAAACATTATTTTTACAATGATTCAATTCATCATTTGAACAAGACATTCTTCGAGCACTGCGCCTCTATTAGGCAGGCACCTTCGGTGACCTGCGCCAAGTAGTGCTCGGCCGGATATTGGCCTCCCGCCGGATCCTGGGTCGCTATAATGGTGGCCTTCATATCCGTCCAATAGGCTTTAACGCGGGCAAGAGCCATCCGCGCACCTTCTATGCACGCCGACCTTCTCATGGCATCGATCTGAGGCACGACCCAAAGGAATTATTACACCAAGCCAAAGTAACTGTCCGGCTTAGGCCCCTTCGGCCAAAGATGGTCTATTACAGACCGCATTGCAAGCCCGGACAACCTGTGAAGCTCCGCTACAGCAGCCATCTTGTCACCTAACAGCAGCGGGCGAGTGGGAGCATTGAATTGCGACCAGAAAAGCTTCTCCACTTCCTTATCACCTTGATCTTTGAAGAACTCGGCAGCGTCAGCCGTACTCTTCGCCAAATCCGCATACGCGTCCGCAGGACTGCAGCGTCCATCCAGGGGAGCGTACTTCGGATTGAAAAACTTCGTCCGCAGCAAATAGGAGCCCCCAACCGCGATTTTACCGGCCTGTTGAAGCTCCTCCCGCGCACCCCTGAGCTCGGTCTGTATTTCCTTGGTGGCATTAAGTGCCTTGTTCAGGTCGGCCAAATTATCCTCATGCTCCCTTTTAAGGAGATCATACCGGTCAGCGGCATTTTTTAACTCAACAGCCATTTCGGCTATCTTTTCCTCGCTTCGGCGATGAGCCACCTGTTCGGCCCTTAATTCCTCGGTTGCCTTTAGGGCAGCCGCATTGCTCACCCGAGCTTGTTCCTTGGCTTGAGCAAGTTCCGCCCTCAGGGCCTCCACGACAGCAGCACCATCTGTAGTCCAAACATATCACATCAATATCATGCCACCTTCATATTTTCCTATACGAAGGAAGGCAGGACACATACCTTGTGATTTGTCCAGCCGCTCATTCACCAGCGTGATATCAGCATCAATCGATCCAATTTGCCTCGTTAGTTCGTCAACTTGAACGGACTGGCCGGCGGCCGGACCCACAGATACCTGCACATATTTACAGCACAATCCATTGGTTTATGATCCCCCGTTTGCCGCCTAGGGCGGGCAACCAGAGTCTCAGGGGCTACTATCTATATGGAGCACACCTAGCATGTGCCTCACAGCCAAAGAAATAGTGTATTCTTCATTACATACCTCAAAGCCTCTAAGCAGGCTTGTGAATGCTTCATTCAAACCGCTAGTAGCAGATGAAATCTACTTGAGCACCGCGCTCATTAATGAGCGGTACTCCTCAGAGAGCGCAGCTCGCTCCAGTAAGCCTGCCAGTACGTCCGGCCGAACATTGAACTGTGCTGGACCCTTCCCATCGCCCCTCGTGTGAGCCAAATGCTCCGGACTCAGGGCGGCTGACGTATTGGCTTCCGGCTTCGGCAGATCCGGACTCCTCCGTGACGACACCTCGGTGTCGCCCGCTTCATGAGTCGGAGAGGCAGGTGGGGTCTCGCTCTCCATCATCTCCGGAGGAAGGTCCCCCGAAGACGAACCCTGTTGAGAAGAGCTGCTAGCCGGACTGCAAAAAGTCGAATCCTGGTTATTGATCTAGGAGAGACACATTACCTTCAAATTGTAGACTGACTTACAGCTCGGTGGAGGGCTGGCCCATTGGCGGCCATGACGCGGTGAGGGTGCCCGTCGGGGCAGGGGCCCCTGGGGATGCCTTTTTCCCTGGTTTGGGCATCTCCGCCTCCAAGTCTTCGGAGGTAGCCCTCTTCTTCCCGCACGGGGAGGAGGCCTTAGCCTCCCTTTCCCGACTATCCTCCTTAGGGGAGGTAACAATTCCCCCGGTTCGGATGCGTGGCGTGTGGAGTTCAGTTTCTTCGTTCTTCCCCTCGTCCTTCCCTGAGGGCATTCTGCTGACTACCCGGCCAAGCATCTTGGCCATGGTGGGACCAGGCGAGCCTTCGGGAAATGGCGCCGGACACCTGATTCCCTCCGCCTTGCTGAGCCATTCCTGGCCCCGGATGATTTTCAGAATAAACAATTATGACAAATTCAAAACAAGGTGTCCGGTATCAAGGCTACTTACTTGGGTATCTAGGCCATTACAGCTTAGGCCCGCATCCTCGGTGGTGTCCAGACACTCTACTTTCTATCCGAAGAATAATTTGCACATCCCTTCAAGCTTCAAGCCGAAGAAGTGCTTGACAGTTCGCGGACCCTCCGGATTGAACTCCCACATCCGGAGAGGCCGGCGTTGGCACGGCAACATCCGTCGGATTAACATCACTTGCATTATGCCGACGAGGTTAATGTCCCTCTCAAGGAGCTCCCGAATGCAATTCTGCAGTACTGGTACATCACCAGTGGGCCCCCAATTCCATCCTACGTCGGTCCAAGACGCTAGTTGTGACAAAGGGCCCGAGCGGAACTCGGGAGCAGCCACCCACTTTGTGCCTCTGGGAGCCGTGACATAGAACCACCTCTGTTGCCATACATCGGATATTTCTGGGAAAGAACCCTCTGGCCATGGGGCATCGGTGTTCCTGGTTATTACGGAACCTCCGCACTCCACATGTCGCCCCTCGATCATCTTTGGCTTCACATTGAAGGTCTTGAGCCATAAGCCAAAGTGTGGGGTGACATGGAGAAAAGCCTCGCACACGATAATGAACGACGATATGGAGGATAGCGTCTGGAGCTAGATCATGAAAATCCAACCCATAGTAGAACATGAGCCCCCTCACGAAGGGATCGAGGGTGAAGCCCAAGCCGCGGAGGAAGTGATGGACAAACACGACGCATTCATTGGGCTCCGGTGTAGGGATGACCTGCCCTGGAGCAGGAAGCCTGTGCTGGATGTCGGCGGTCAGGTATCCGACCTCCCTAAGCTTCGCAATGTCCTCCTTTTTAATCGAGGAGGCCACCCACCAGCTTTGAGGGTCAGATCCGGACATATTGGAGGATCTGGGGGGTTGGAGCTTAGGTTTTGGGTGTTAGAACACGAGGTGCAAGAAGGCGCGAGGAAGGTGGAAAAGAGGCATAGGCCTCGACCCCTTTATAAAGAGGGTGAATATCAAGAGTCCTCGGTGTGACCGTTTGAGGCTTATCTAAAAACACATGGAGTTATACCAAGGGTCGTCATGGGGTCACGCACGCCCATATTAATGGAAAATCCCGTAATAAGAGGAACACGATCTCTGCCTCGACGGGACGTGCCAATAAAACCGCCTCGTAACACGAGTCGAGGTGGGGTAAGAAACGCCGGTTCGTGTTGGACCAGGCCACGATGCAAGGGCACGATGCACGAAGATTGCCAGCGGATCAGGTTTATGCTATGTGAAGATCATCTTGCAGATCCGGACACGGTCTACGTGTTCGATAACCACTTTGGAGTATTCGGAGAAGGAATCCGCCCTGCAATGCCGAAGACAAGACTGCGCGCTGGACTCATCGTCATTGAAGCCTGATTCAGGGGCTACTGAGGGAGTCCTAGATAAGGGGGTATCCAGACAGCCGGATTGTATACATCGTCCGGACTATTGAAGCGTGAAGATACAAGACTCAAGACTTCGGCCCGTGTTCGGATGGGACTCTCCTTGGCGTGGAGGGCAAGCTTGGCGATCCAGATATTGTGTTTCCTTCCTTGTAACCGACTCCATGTAAACCCTAGCCCTCTCCGGTATCTATATAAACCGGAGAGGTTGGTCCTTAGAAGGCCGATCACAATTACAATCATACCATCATAGGCTAGCTCTTAGGGTTTAGCCTCTATGATCTCGTGGTAGATCTACTCTTGTACTACCCATATCTTCAATATTAATCAAGAATGAAGTAGGGTTTTACCTCCATCGAGAGGGCCCTAACCTGGGTAAACATCTGTGTCCCTTGCTTCCTGTTACCATCAGCTTTGACGCACAGATCGGGCCCCCCTACCTGAGTTCCACCGGTTTTGACACCGACAGCGGGCGCCAGTCTTTTGTCGGCCTAGGTAGTTGCCGAGGCGGTGTGGGAAAGTGGAGACGCCCACGTCCCGTCAAGCGCCAGGCGTCGACTCAGTCCGCAGGCGATTGGGTCCCATGGCGCTTCGCCCTTACCCTTTGGCTTCGCCTCGAAGCCAAGTGCGAGCGTGCCTTGGGCCCAGGGGCTACTGTCAGCATTCTGGGAACCAGGGTACCGAGACTTGCCTGCCTGCGGCCCACGGCGTGGCTCCATCGACGACCTGGTATGGCCCATCTACAACACCTTCAAGACAAGACCCTCACGAGGGGCGAAGCCCTGCGAGGCGGGCGACATCAAGACCTCTGGAGGGAGCGGCCTCCCTGGGCTGGCTCCTGAGGAGCTGAGATTACTATGCAGGTGCCCAGCTCATGAGGTTGAGGTGACGCAAGGCATGACGACCAAGGCCAGGCGGGCGCCAGCGGGCGCAGAGGAGCAGGTTTCCTCTTTGGTGCTAAGGAGGCAAGTGCAGGCACAGGGTCCCGAGGAATCAGCCAAAGGTTTCCATTCCCGTGCAACGAGACCAAGACTGCCAGGACGGTAGGACGGATGTCATCACCGAGCCCACTAACGTGTCACGACTAGATGCTTTGCACGCGAAGACCACCTTTTGTCAAGATAAGATGTACTACTTGTCCCCCTTCAAATTGGCCATTGTGGGATCCCTTCCCACCTTCGCTTTGGGGTAAGAGGACCGAGGCCACTATAAGTATAGGTTAGCCACCACCAAGACAGGGGAGGGATGATCAACTCACATTCACACCAGATTAGACCTCACGAGGTTGTTCTTCCCTTATACTAGTTCATCTGCAGCCCCTCGTGAGGCTAATCCACCACAAAGTAGGAGTAGGGTCTTACACCACAAGGTGGCCCGAACTTGCGGAAATTGTTGTGTCCATTTTCTTCCTTGTTCATCGAGCTAGGCCGTGGAGGCGACAAATTGGTTGGCTGGAGAGGTTGAGTTCTTCACACATGCCCCAGGGTTAGAACCTTTCTTGGGTCTACGGAGCCCTTGACAGTACCTATAACCAAAGCTTGATTCTTGTAGGACTATATCTTCGGTGGAAAACAATGGGTGATCGATAGTGGATGCACCAATCATATGACTAGAGAAAGAGAGATGCTTGTGGAGTTCGTTGATTCACTCAAGGCCTCTTCAAACATCTCTTTTGGTGATAATAGTAAGGGCAAGGTACTGGGTTTGGGCAAGGTGGTAATCTCTAATGATTCCTCACTTTCAAATGTCATGCTTGTCCAATCCCTTCACTACAATTTACTTTCAACTATTCAATTGGCACGTGCCGGTTATGATTCTCATTTCGGTGAATTCCATGTGACCGTGTTTAAGAGAAGCAATCTTAGAGTGGTCTTTGTTGGGCATGTTGAAGTTTACGTGGTTAATTTCTCAAAACAGAAAACTCATCTTGCAATGTGCCTAATGGCCAAGGCTGACATGGGGTGGCTATGGCACCGACGGCTAGCCCACGTTGGCATGAGAAATTTACAAGCTCTCTTAAAGGGGGAGCACATCCTTGGACTAACCAATGTGTCTTTTGCCAAAGATTGTCCTTGTAGTGCTTGCATTGCCAGAAAGCTACATGAAAAGGCTCATAAAGTGAAGACTGTCATTACCACCTTGAGGCCCCTTGAGCTTATCCCTTTGGATCTTTTTGGGACTCCAACCTATGATAGTTTGGGAGCGAGGAAGTATTGCCTTGTCATTGTTGATGACTTCACAAGATATACTTGGGTGTTCTTTCTCAAGACCAAAGATGAAACTCAAGAAACCTTCATCAACTTTTCCAAAGAAGCTCAAAGTCAACACAGTTGTGAGATCAAGGCAATTCGAAGTGACAATGGCACCGAGTTCAAGAACTACACGATGGATGAATTCTTGAGTGAAGAGGGGATAAAGCATCAATATGTCGTGCCATATACTCCCCAACAAAATGGTGTTGCGGAGAGGAAGAATCAGACTCTAATTGAGATGGCTAGGACCATGCTTGACGAGTACAAGTCTCCATGCAAGCTTTGGGCCAAAGCCATCAACACCGCGTGTCATGCTTCAAACCGGCTTTATCTTTGCAAGCTCAATAACAAGACCCCGTATGAACTCCTAATCGGGAGAAAGCCTAACGTCAAATACTTTCAGGTATTCGGTTTGTAAGTGTTTCATTCTAAACAAGAAATCCTGGTTAGCTAAGTTTGAGCTTAGAACTTATGAGGGCATATTTGTTGGATATGCATCAGACTCTCATGCTTACCGAGTTCTCAATAAATCCACCGGATGCATTGAGGAAATGATAAATGTGGAGTTTGATGAAGATAACGACTCCCGTGTGGAGCAAATTGTTCCTAGTGTTGTAGGTGATGAGGCTCCTTCACAAGCTATAAGGACGATGGGGATAGGCCACTGATAATCCCCAAGTGCAGGGAATCATCGTAGCAATTCCCAAAGGTGGAAGTCATAAGTATGGAGTGTCGAACCCACAAGGAGCTAAAGGTAAGATCAATATTCTCTCAAGCCCTATCTGCCACTGATACGGCTCTACGTGCACCGAACGTTTGCTTCAAATTGGAAACAAGAAATAAAACTGTGTTGTGCGTATAAAGAGGATAACTTTGTATGATATCGGAGAACTAAAATATAAAATAAGGTGTTGTTATCATAAAGTTAAATAATATAAATAGCGAGTGTGGAATAATGGTGGATCGGTGTGCGGAATTGTCCTAAGCAATTGTTAACAAGATCGATAGTCATCATTGCAATTTCATATGAGGGAGAGGCATAAACTAACATACTTTTCCTACTTGGATCATATGCATCTTATGATTGGAACTCTAGCAAGCATCCGCAAATACTAAAGATTCATTAAGGTAAAACCCAACCATAGCATTAAAGCATCAAGTCCCCTTTTATCCCATACGCAACAACCCCCTTACTCGGGTTTAAGCTTCTGTCACTCTAGCAACCCACTATAAGCAAATCATGAATGTATTGCAACACCCTACAACGGGAATCCCTCACGCTTGCGTGACACGGAGGGCACCATAGGACAGCAACAAAATAAAACATACAACTCGTACCAATCTAGATCATCAATCAACTCAAAGAAAAAAGATATCTACTCAAAACATCATAAGATGGCAACACATCATTGGATCATAATATGTAGCATAAAGCACCATGTTCAAGTAGGGATAACAGTGGGGTGCAGGAGAGTGGACCGTGTAAAAGAGATGAGGATGGTGATGATGATGGTGATGTTGATGAAGACGATCACCGCGGCGATGATTCCCCTCCCGATGGTACTCCGGTGCCACCAAGAGAGAGGAGGAGAGGTTCTCCCCCTTGTGCTTCCTCCTCCATGGCTTCACCCCTCTGGTCCTTGGCCTTCATGGCGATGATGGCCCCTCCGAGATCCTCCTCCATGGCCTCCGGTGATGATGGCCCCCTCCGGCAGGGTGCCAGAGAGGGCCTAGATTGATTTCTCGTGGCTACAGAGGCTTGCGGCGGCGGAACTTCCGATCTAGGTTAATTCCCGAAAGTTTCAGTATTTATAGGAATTTTTGGCGTTGGTTTCACGTCAAGGGGGCCTCTGGGCTGTCCACGAGATAGGGGGCCACGCCCTAGGGGGGCGCCCCCCACTCTCGTGGGCAGCCCGGGACTCCCCTGGCCCAACTCCAATGCTCCGTGATCTTCTTTTGGTCCAGAAAAAATCCTGAAAAATTGGCACGTCAATTGGACTCCGTTTGGTATCCGTTTTCTATAAAACACTAAAACAAGGAGAAAACAGAAACTGACACTGGGCTCTAGGTTAATAGGTTAGTCCCAAAAATCATATAAAATGACATATAAATGCTTATAAAACATCATAGATGGATAATATAATAGCATGAATACTTCATAAATTATAGATACATTGGAGACGTATCAGCATCCCCAAGCTTAATTCCTGCTCGTCCTCGAGTAGGTAAATGATAAAAGAAATAATTTATGAAGTGTGAATGCTAGCAGGTGCACAAGTTTGATCAATGATAATTTCAATCACCTTTCTAGCATCAAAATGTGTCATAATAGTAGCTTTATCTCATAAAAATTTTCATGATCAAGTAACAATCTATTCACAATGTCAAGTATGGTTCAGAAACTTCATTGAGAACTAACAAAATATAATCTCAGTCATTGAAGCAATTGCAATTTATCATAACATCAGAAAGACTCAAGAATAGAGCTTTTCAGCAAGTCCACATACTCAACTATCATATAGTCTTCTACGATTGCTAACACTCATGCAATACTTGTGGTTATGGAGTTTCAGCCAGTCACTGAGAAAGATAGGGGCTTATTGTGTTGCCTCCCAACGTATTCACCTTTAGGTGATGTCAACAATAATAGCCCATGCTAACTTACATCTAATTGGATATATATATCATGATCTTTCAAACACGAGGAGCTTGCCAAAGGATAAAATGAAAAAGGGAAAGGTGAGGATCACCTTGACTCAAGCATAAAGTAAAAACGTAAAGTAAAAGATAGGCCCTTCGCAGAGGGAAGCAGAGGTTGTCATGCGCGTTTAGGGTTGATGCACAAAATCTTAATGCAAAAGAACGTCACTTTATATTGCCCCTTGTATGTGGACCTTTATTATGCAGTCCATCGCTTTTATTACTTCCACAACAAGATCGTACAAAGCTTATTTTCCCTGCACTAATAAGTCATGCACATTTAGAGAGCAATTTTTATTGCTTGCACCGATGACAACTTACTTGAAGGATCTTACTCAATCAATAGGTAGGTATGGTGGACTCTCATGGCAAAACTGGGTTTAAGGATATTTGGAAGCACAAGTAGTATCTCCACTTGGTGCAAGGAATTTGTCTAGCATGAGGGAGAAAGGCAAGCTCAACATGTTCAGGAGGTCAATGACAATATACTTTAACTGAGATGTCGAAAAACATAAACCATTACATTCTCTTCCTTGTCCAACGTCAACTCTTTTAGCATGTCATACTTAATGAGTGCTTCACAATCATAAAAGATGTCCAATATAATATATTTGTATGTGAACCTCTCTTTCCTTACGATGACCAAAACTACGTTTGCCAACTCTCAACAACTTTTATGCCTCATACTTTCTATGTGTGAAGTCATCACTAACCATGTTATAAGCATATGAAACATAAATAAATTCATATTTATGACATTCAATTTATTCCTCCATTTATTCATATGATATACATGAAGCGCATGAGTAAATGACAAACTACTCCAAAAGATATGAGTGAAGGACACTGAGTAGTCAAATAATTAACTAGCCATGGGAGGGTTCCTTTTTATTCAATATTTCAGATCCAATGATTTTATTCAAACAGCAAGTAAAAAATAAAATGACATTGCAAGGATAGCACAACTCATGTGAAGAAGCAAAAACTTAGGTTCAACCGATACTAACCGATAGTTGTTGAAGAAGAAAGGTGGGATGCCTAACGGGGCATCCCCAAGCTTAGATGCTTGAGACTTCTTGGAATATTATCTTGGGGTGCCTTGGGAATCCCCAAGCTTGAACTTTTGTGTCTCCTTAATTCTTCTCATATCATGGTTTCTCTTTTTATCAAAAGCTTCATCCACACCAAACTCAACAAGAACTCGTGAGATAGGTTAGTATAAACCAATGCAAAACCTTATCATTTTCTACTGTAAAAAATCACTAGAATTATTATTCAACGTTGCATACTAAATGCCTCTGCATATTTAATACTCCTATCCTCAAATAGAATCATTAAACAAGCAAACATATGCAAACAATGCAAACATAACATCAATCTGTCAAAACAGTACAGCCTATAAAGAATGCAAGAGTATCAATACTTCCCTAACTCCAAAAATTATGAGAGAAAATTCCCACTGTAGTATATTTATCATAGCTCATTATGCAAAAAGTTTCAACATTATATCATGCTCTGACTTTTCTAGGGAATTTTTGCAACAGCGGTAAACTTTCTGTTTTCAAACAGCAACATGTATACTAGCAAAATAAGCATGGTAAAGGCTATCCTTGACATTTTTATTGAAATTAAAGATGCAAAACACTATTATAAATAAAAGCAAGCAAATACTAACAAAATAAAATGATGCTCCAAGCAAAACACATATCATGTGACGAATAAAAATATAGCCCTGAGTAAGGTATACCGATAGTTTTGGAGACGAAAGAGGGGATGCCTTCCGGGGCATCCCCAAGCTTATGCGCTTGAGTCTTACTTGAATATTACCTTGGGGTGCCTTGGGCATCCCCAAGATTATGGTATTTTCACTCCTTATTCTCCTCATATCGATATCTCACCCAAAACTTGAAAACTTCAATCACACAAAACTTAATGGAACTTCGTGAGATAGGTTAGTATGATAAAGAGTAAACCATGCACTTTGGTACTGTAAAAGACAAGGTTAATAATTTTTTTCACATAATGCTTACTGTACCATATCATTTATACCATTTATATTGAGAAATATAAGCCATATAAACTAGAAAACAAGCAAACTATGCAATGAAAACAGAATCTGTCAGAAACAGAACAGTCTGTAATGATCTGAACAATAACAATAATTCTGCTACTCATAAAATTATGAAATAAATTGGTGGACGTGAGGAATTTGTCTATTAATCTTCTGCAAAAAGAATCAACTCAAAATCACTCTTCTGTAAAAAATGAAAGCTAATCTTGTGAGTGCAAAGTTTCTGTTTTTTACAGCAAGATCACATTAACTTTCACCCAAGTCTTCCCAAAGGTCTTACTTGGCACTTTATTGAAACAAAAAGCATAAAAGATGATCACTACAGTAGCTTAATCATGTGGGTACACAAAAACATTAAGGATAAATATGGGGTCGTCTCCCAACAAGCGTTTTTCTTTAATGCCTTTTAGCTAGGCATGATGATTTCAATGATGCTCACACAAAAGATAAGAGTTGAAACACAAAGAGAGCATGATGAAGAATATGACTAGCACATTTAAATCCAACTCACTTCCTATGCCTAGGGATTTTGTGAGCACACAATTTATAGGAACAAAAGTCAACTAGCATAGGAAGGCAAAACATGTATAACTTCAAAACTTTAAGCACATAGAGAGGAAACTTGATATTATTGCAACTCCTACAAGCACATATTCCTCCATCATAATAATTTCCAGTAGAATCATAGATAGCAACTTTGTTCTCATACTCAATTGGAACCTCTTCCGAAATAGTGGAATACTAACTAAAGTTGACACCTTCCAAATCCACTTTCATAAATATCGTACGGAGATTCAACACCCTCCAAGATGGTGGGATCACTAATTCCTAAAGTTCACACTCTTCTAAACCCACTTTAAATTATAGTATTATTCATACTCCAAGAGATATAAGTAAAGTTACTGGAGCATTCTACAATTAATATAGTCTAGCCAATATCCAAGCTCAGAACATATAAGTGAAGCGTTCGAAGCATTCTATAAAATCATACTCAAACGATTTAAGTGAAGCACAAAGAGCAATTCTATAAGACCATACTTAAAAGATATAAGTGAAGCACATGAAGTATTCTATAAATCAATGAAGAGCTATCTCATACTAGCATGATTCTTAAAGAAAAACAAAAACACAAAGGGCACAAACAATGTGGACAAAACAAAAACCGAGGTATACCGATATTTGTTGAAGAAGAAAGATGGGATGCCAACCGGGGCATCCCCAAGCTTAGATGCTTGAGTATCCTTTGAAATATTTACTTTGGGTGCCTTGGGCATCCCCAAGCTTGAACTCCTATCTCTCTTTATTCTTCTCACATTGGTAACTCCTCGTTCTTCAAATACTTCATTCACAAAAACTTAAACAAAAACTTTGTGAGATCCGTTAGTGTAATAAAGCAAACTACCACTTTAAGGTATTGTAATTAACTCATTCTTTGTTTATATTGGTGTTAAACCTACTGTATCCCAAATTCTCTATGGTTCATACCCTATATACTAGCCATAGATGCATCAAAATAAGCAAAGAACACACGAAAAACAGAATCTGTTAAGAACAGGACAGTCTGTAGTAATCTGGAAGTTTAGTAAACTTCTGTAACTCCAGAAATTATGAAATAAATTTGAAAATTTGTACAGAAGTAATGTGCAAAAAGTTTTAGACCCATTTGGCTTTCCAGTAAAAATGTAAATTCATGCACTACAAACAAAGTTTCTGTTTTTGTTCTGCACATAGTAAGCAAGCAATCTTATCATACTAAAACCAAAGCTTGGCACATTATTTTTATAATACAATGGATATATACAAGGGGATAATTATTTACAGAGAAACTTCCATGAAAAAATCTACATTGTTTCCGTGAGCATGAACACAAGTGCTCACGGTCGACCGTCACTTCTTCAATGCATAACTTTCCAATCACTTCTCTTTTTGAAAAACTTTTTTAGGCATGAGAGGCAAGTAGATAATTTTTGGTATTTTCATTCTTTTTATTATTATTTTTGTATGTTTCACCCACAACTAAACAGAAACAAAAGGGAAAAACAAAATCTACTAAGTAAAGAAGGCAAACAAGCACACACGAGAATATCAACCCCACGCTATTACTCCCCGGCAACGGCGCCACAAAAGAGCTTGATAATCCCCAAGTGCATGTGTCACGCCCCGGACACACCCGCCGGTGGTCGTTACTCCTGGCGGGATCTAGACTGGCCCCACAGATCAATACTAGTCTTTTCTGCGCACTTTGTCCTCACTCGTGCGCACCCGGGAGCAACTTCCCGGTCGGTCACCCATCCTGAAACTACTCCAAGCTGAGCACGCTTAACTTTGGAGTTATGTCCGAATGGGCTCCCGGAAAAGAAGGAATTCCTTATTGATATGAGTAGTCTATCATGCCTAATAAGCCAGGCTATCACATACACCCACACTCAGAGGAACCGACGTCCTCGTCGGGCCACAGGAACGTTCCCTCTTGGCACAACCGTCTGTGCATCCAGTCCGGTACATGTGTCATGCCGTGTGCCACGACGGGTCACAAACGTCATGAACAACATGACCGTGCACCTGTCCGCAACCATCCGTGTAACCGCGAGGGTCGGCTCTGATACCAACTTGTAACGCCCCGGACACACCCGCCAGGAGTAACGACCACCGGCGGGTGTGTCCGGGGTTCTTTTCCAGGAGCCCATTCGGACAGAACTCCAAAGTTAAGCGTGCTCAGCTTGGAGTAGTTTCAGGATGGGTGACCGACCGGGAAGTTGCTCCCGGGTGTGCACGAGTGAGGACAAAGTGCGCAGAAAAGACTAGTATTGATCTGTGGGGCCAGTCTAGATCCCGCCAGGAGTAACGACCACCGGCGGGTGTGTCCGGAGCGTGACAAGTTGGTAATCAGAGCCTTCCCCGACCTTAGGAGCCCCACTGCTTGATCGTTTTTAGCGGCCGAGTTGTGTGTAGAAAAATGTTTTGAGTCATTTAGGATTATATATATCGGAGAGTTAGGAATTCTTTTTACTCCCCAGTCTCTTCATCGCTCTGGTAAGGCATCCTGACGTAGAGTTTTGACTCTTCTCTTCTCAAATTTCACTAAATTTTTTTTAGGATCACGCGGGTATCTTGGAATCGTTCCGATGGTTTTATGATGAGAACATTGTCTTGGTGCCTCCTGTCAGGGGTTTAGTGGAAGTGTCCCGGGGAGTTGAGCTCTGAGGTGTTGTCGTCATAATTTTATCGTTGCAGTTCTGGAATACCTGAGTTTAGTACGCCGACATCGAAAATCTCTTTTATGCAGTTGTTGGTGAGATAACCCCGATAAGCCAGTACTGAGGTGAGTACGGGAGTATTGCCATGACTCGTATAACGGATGCTTTTCGAAGGTTGAGGTACACGATTTCCGAAGGTTTCTTGGTTATGTGTTGGCGGATGGATACAGCTGGATGTAGGGATTGTTAGTTTGTGTGAGATATATTGCTTCCCCTGTATCCCCAACACCTGATTGCATAACCGGAGAATTTCGGGAGTTTCATAGGTGGGAATTCAAGTAGCTCTTAGGATATCTTTCCGACGGATGTATGATATGAAATTGGGGTTCGACGTCTAGTGGTCCGCCTATCCACGGTCGTTTTTTACAGTGGTCTCGTTGTGTCTTAAAGAATCCTTGGCTATGCCGATTCGGGGACACTTCGTATGTCATGTGCACTGCCTTGTACATGATGGTGTTGTACGATCGAGCCCGTGTAGGCCCCACCACGAAAACTTCGGACGAAATCTCTATCATATGTTTGTTCCAGCTTATTCTGCAAGCCAATCCTTTGTTTTGTTTTATTTATGGTATTCGAGTTGCTTCGAAGTCAAATGTTGAATCCATACCTTTCCTAAACGGTGTTCTCATATTGTTATGTGAATACTTATCCTTCTTGATCATCGAGGTCGTCATGTTAATTCTTTTCCAACCGGCGTGCTTCTCTTCAAGTGGATCCGATCATTTCAACATTCGCGAGATCAATTCTAAGTTTTTTCAACGGTATCCATTCCATCTGCCCGAGTTGCCTTTGTTTTCCCGCCCTCCCACCCTTTTTCTTGAAGGACCCAGATTTCTTAATCAAGTATCCATTTATTCATGTGAAGTCTCTCCATTCTTTTCCGTCAATGTTCTTATCCGGTGATTCTTAGGAAGATACTAAGGGTAGTTTCAAGTTCATCATCCTCCATTCTCTTTTCTTCTCCGGTGGATTCAAGTCAAGTTTTCGGTGTTGATCATATTCCCTTCCTCGTTTCAAGTGTTTGCGTATGCCGGTGTATCTCTTAATCATTCCCCGCTTGCTATTCAATTGTTCCGGAGTGCTGAAGATATCTCTGAAGATTCGTGTTTCCACTCCGCATCAATTCTAACTATTTCGAGGTTGTTACCTCATTCAAGCCATTTAATTCAACCGGTGCAATCTCCTTTTCAAGTAATCATTTCAACGGTGTTCCTTTTCAGTGGGCCTAACCCACAGGTCTTTTTCCAGGATCTTACCTGACTCTTCTAATTCTTTTCGGAGTTATTCTCAAATTCATTGCAAAGTTTGACGTAAGAATGAATTATCATCAGTCAAATGTCTTCCTCCAAGATCTTTCAAATTATTTTTTCATTGTTGGCTCAACCTTGGTGTTTTTCATTCTCCCGGAGTATCTCAACAATTCATGGTGGTTCTCATCATCATTCTCAACATTTGAAGACCGAAGAAGGATTTCTCTTAAATCTTGCTCCATTCTCTTCAAGATGCATAGTTCAAGCTTCATGCCATGCTCAAAATTGTTTTGATTGTGACAATTCTTTTCTTACCATCAGGAGCATTTCATGAGTTGTTTTCATTTCTTTCCTCCGAAGGCCATCATGTCATAATTCTTCATTCTCAGCGTGTAGCTGTCGTTCTCCAAATCTTATCAGTGAATCGTTCAAATATCCTCTAATCAGTTCATGATCTCTTCGTTCTCAGGTATCTAAATACCCTCAAGTATCTTCATTCATTTTGCAATTCTTCCCGGTGATTTGTGCATTTGCTACGTTCAATTTCAATTCTTACGGTGGTTCGTTCAAGAGTTCTCTTTCTAAGTTATCATATCAATTCATTCGTTCTTTCCAAATCCTACCGGTGGTTCGTTGAAGACCTTCTCAAGTTTACGCCATATCTCTCTTAATCCTTTCTACGATAATAAGTAGTATGCCAAATCTGTTGCTTGCCATCAATTTAAATTGGTGAAGGATACGCATAACATAATTCTTGTTCTTGTTTCATCCAAGTGATTAATTCTTTCTTTTGGAGTTTGTTCATGATGAATAAATTCTCGGTTTCAGTTGTTTCATCTTTTCTTTTCCCGGAGTTCCAACCTCTCATCATCACGAAGATCCATCTAAATCAGTGCAAGGCTTCACCTGGTGTTTTCAACTTCCCTTTCTTTTTATCATCCTTTTATTACCGGAGTTCTTCATGGAGGCTCTACATGGTGGTTCGTCAAGGATTCTTTTCATTCTTCAATTGTTCTTCAAGATTTCTCTCGAAGCTAAGATCCGTCAAGCCATACTTCAAAATAAACATGGTGCTCAACACATGTTTTGTTTTGAGGAGTTCAAGCATTCTTCATCTTGCATTCCAAAGTGCGATTCTTTCTACCTTATCTTTTGAGGTGGTGTTAGGTCATTCTTGATAATTTCCCTTCGCGTTTCATGATTCACAAGTTTTCAAGAGTGACATATTTAAATCCATCATTTTCTCTTTGTTCAAGAGATCTTTTCAACCGTCAATCTCTTCATTGGAGTTATCTTGGTATAGATTTCACCTAAAGCCTTCCCTAAGGAATGTTGCTATTTTGGTGCTTATTGATGACCCAAGTTATCTCTTTTCCATCTTGATGGAACAAGCTTTCATCGCTTCGTTAATCTCAAGCAAGCAATTGTTTCTGTTAGTGGCCGGTTGTCACCTCATAATGTTGAGATGTTTCCATAAGCCCACTACAAACTTATTCTTTTCATTGTTGGTCTTCCAACAACTCTATTCTAACCTTCTTGCAAGGATGCCTTCCAAATTCAATTGTGGTAGAAGTTGTCATTTTCTTCTCCGTCCCTTTATTCCAATGATCTGTCTTCTATTATTTCTTCCGGAGACATTGTGATGTTGCTCTTTTCACTCATCATCTCGATTGTGAGGATCGTGTTCTTTTCGTGCTTATCCATTTAACCGAAGTGTTGTGCTCTCATTCAAGTTCTTTCATCTTATCAAGTTTTGCCTCTCTTTTCAACTTGAGTGCTGTTTGAAATCCTTCTTACCCCTTGTGCCATTCTTTCAATAGTTCCGGAGGCAGTGTGTTGTTGATTTCATCAAGTATCGTCCCATCTTCTCAAGTTCATGTTCTATTCCTTCCATGTTCAACCAGGGTGCTGCCCGAATTCTTTCTCTCTCATCTTGTTTTAACCAGAGTGGTTTCGAATTCTATCTTGTCCATTAAACTCTTGATTCATGTCTTTGCAACCTTCAAGTTCTCGTAATACTCCTTGTTCCTCTTTTCTACCAGATTGTTTGCAATCTCGTTCATCTCTGTGGTACTCTTTCTTTTAAATTGCTCAACCTCTCAAGGTTCGTGGTTTCACTCTTTTGTCAAAGAAGCAACTATGTTTTACCTCTTCCTCTTCTGTTTCTCTCCGGTGCCATCCTAGATCTCGAGACGAGATCCTCTTGTAGTGGTGGAGTGTTGTAACGCCCCGAGACCGATGATCTAGATGCCTTCCTTGTATTCCGAGATTCGTCGTGTGATTTGTTTTGTTCGTTGCATTCATCCTTGCATCATGTGCATTGCATCATGTCATCATGCAACCCCTTTTTTAAAACTCAACTAAATAAATTGCATAGATCTTTTGATCTATTTAAATCGAGGGAATTCGCATGGTGACTTCTCTTTATAACATATCTTCCCAATATTAGGGAGCTATATTTAAATATTTCTTTAACTTGGAATTCACCATAACACACTTACAAAATATTCCAATGCCTTTGTTATCTTAATTCTTGGTCTCCAACCTTGCCATATATTTCTTTCATCATTTTTTCGGAGCTCCACCAAAAATCCGAACATTTTTGGACCTTCCTTTTATCAAGTCCTAGTTCAAACCCATTTGAATTAAATTCAAATGAGTTTGAATTTAAATCTTTCAATCATGGCCTTTCCTATTTTCTTGGAACGAGCATATTTTTGCGAGACCGGGAAAATTACCCCCATGCTCAAATTATTTCTCCAACCCTTTCTTTATCTCCTTTTTCTTTCTTTGCTATTTACTGCTTTTGGTAAATAAAAGAGAGAGAGAGAAGGAGCCCAGCAGCCTGGGCCTCCCAACCTCCCGCGCCGGCCCAAGGCCAAGGCCCAGCCGCCCCCACCAATCCCTCCTAACCCTAGCCCGAACCCCCTGCCCGATCCCCCACTCTCCCTCGTCTCCTCCCTCGCGCCGTCACCACGCACGAGAGAGCGCCTCGCCCGATCCCTTCTGCCTCCTCCTCGCTCGCCTCCCTGCCATAGCCGCGTCAAGCCGCCGTCCTCTCCTCGCCGGTGCGCCCCCCTCCATTCCGGCGCCGGGAAAGGAACCCCGCGCCGGGATCTCGCCTCCACCACCATGCGCCGCGCGCCCAACCTCCTCCCTCACCTGCGGCCTCCTCCTCGCCGCATCCTGCCGTTCTCCATCGTCGCCGGACCTGCGCCATCCTCCGCTTCCTCTACGGCGACCAGGGGCCCCATCGCGTCGCGCCCAATCGCCACCAGCTACTCCGGCGAGCCCCTGCCATTGCCCCGCCTCTGCTTCCATGCCCCAGATCGAACGCCAACGCCAAGTGCAGGACGCCTCCGCTCCTCCTCACCTCGTCCGCGTCGCTGGGATCGCGTCAAGTCCCTCACCGTTGTCCTCTGCTTGGGAACGAGCTCGGCCCCGCGCCCTGGCCTCGTCACATGCCCAGACCTCCCTGCGCCTCGCCGCCTGCTACCTCCTGCATCGCGCCAAGTCCCAGCATCACGCCCCTATTTTCTGTTGACGCCAAGCCCAACAGTCACTGAGCGTGAAATTTGCCAAGTACCACCAAGTTCCTGATGGATGCGCCAAGTCCCCAGCGAGACCTGTTTTCGTCAAGTTCGACTACACGGCTATGACCTCGGAGTTGGACCGCAAGCGCCAAGTACCCCACCGGCGAGACCACACGGACGCTCGAACGACTACAGGACCGGAACGCCTACTACATGGATACGCCAAGTTTTGCTTCGAACATGTACGGCTACACGACGACCCGCCGAGATCCCGTGAACGTCTACTTCCACTACCGCCGCCGCCGTGTACGACTACTTCCTCTACCGACGTCCGTGAACCACTACTTCCACTACGACCGCTACGAGAACGACTACTTCCATCGTCGAACTCGATCCACCCCGAAAATGCATGCCTCGAAGGTATAACCCCGAGACGCCGTCCATGGACCGAATGCATGTGTTGTATGAGATGCACCCTATGTTTGGACCGTGTCCGAATTGTTCCTTGCACGTTTGCCGTAAGCCATGCCACCATTATGTGGGACACCCGGAATCCGGGATCACCCCACCATCCGTGCACGCATCCGCACGCCTCCTTTTGCACCGGTATCTCCGTGAGCTACCGGAACCGATATGTTGCCGTGGCATCATTTTTGGATATGTTGCCGTGGCATCATTTTCGGATATGTTGCCGTGGCACCATTTTTGTTTCGCCGTCGTGGCACCCTTTTCGTTCCGCCATGGTGACCAAATGCTTCATAACATGCTCATGTCAATGTTTTCATAAAATTGCATAATACTTGCATATGTCATCCGCATCATGATAATAACAATTAAAATGTTTAAACTTGTTGTTGCATTAAATTGCTAAATGCATATGGGGATTTTCCGGAATTGTCGTTTGTTGCTTTCGGCCTCATTTAAACTTGCCTAAATTGTTAGTTTAATTATGCTTCACCTCTTGCCATGTTAACCAACATTTAATCTTGTTTTGTTCATAACCGAGAGAGAAACTAAATAATTGATGTGGTGTTCCGTCAATATGCAACTCGTTGCATATTGAGCTCCACTTAACTTGTAGTATTGTTTGTGCATATTGCCATGCCATGCCTCATTAAACCGGACATGCATCATACTTGTTTGTGCATCATGACATGTTTATGCTTGTGTGTTTACCATGTTGTTTTTTTCTTTCCGGTTTGCTTCTCTCGTTAGCTTCGGTTTCGTTCCGGAGTTGTGAGGTTTCGTTCGACTACGTCCGTTTGTCTTCTTCATGGACTCATTCTTCTTCCTTGCGGGATCTCAGGCAAGATGACCATTACCCTCGATATCACTTCTATCTTTGCTTGCTAGTTGATTCGTTCTATCGCTATGCTGCTCTACCTATCACTTGTTTACCATGCCTCCCATATTGCCATGTCAGCCTCTAACATTTTCACCCTTCCTAGCAAACCATTGATTGGCTATGTTACCGCTTTGCTCAGCCCCTCTTATAGCATTGTTAGTTGCAGGTGAAGTTGAAGATTGCTCCATGTTGGACAGGATTATGTTGGGATATCACAATATCTCTTATTTAATTAATGCATCTATATACTTGGTAAAGGGTGGAAGGCTCGGCCTTATGCCTGGTGTTTTGTTCCACTCTTGCCGCCCTAGTTTCCGTCATACCGGTGTTATGTTCCTTGATTTTGTGTTCCTTACGCGGTTGGGTGATTTATGGGACCCCCTTGACAGTTCGCTTTGAATAAAACTCCTCCAGCAAGACCCAACCTTGGTTTTTAACATTTGCCACCTAAGCCTTTTTCCCTTGGGTTCTGCAGACTCAAGGGTCATCTTTATTTTACCCCCCCGGGCCAGTGCTCCTTCGAGTGTTGGTCCAAACTAGAGCACCATGCGGGACCATTCCTTGGCAACTTGGATTACGTCGGTACCTGTACGCTTCGCTTATCCGGTGTGCCCTGAGAACGAGATATGTGCAGCTCCTATCGGGATTTGTCGGCACAGCGGGTGGTCTTGCTGGTCTTGTTTTACCATTGTCGAAATGTCTTGCGAACCGGGATTCCGAGACTGATCGGGTCTTCCTGGGAGAAGGAATATCCTTCGTTGATCGTGAGAGCTTGTCATGGGCTAAGTTGGGACACCCCTGCAGGGTTTAAACTTTCGAGAGCCGTGCCCGCGGTTATGTGGCAGATGGGAATTTGTTAATGTCCGGTTGTAGAGAACTTGACACTTGACTTAACTAAAACGCATCAACCGTGTGTGTAGCCATGATGGTCTCTTTCCAGCAGAGTCCAGGAAGTGAACACGGTGTTGGAGTTATGCTTGACGTAGGTTGCTATAGGATCACTTCTTGATCATACTTTTATTGACCGTGCTTTGCCTTCTCTTCTCGCTCTCATTGGCGTATGTTAGCCACCATATATGTTGGTCGCTTGCTGCAGCTCCACCTCATGCCTTTACTTTACCCATAAGCTTAAATAGTCTTGATCTCGCGGGTGCGAGATTGCTGAGTCCCCGTGGCTCACAGATACTTCCAAAACCAGTTTGCAGGTGCCGATGAAACCGTGTAGGTGACGCATCCAAGCTCAAGGAGGAGCTCGATGAAGATCTTGCCCTTGGTGTTGTTTCGTTCTAGTTGATCAGTAGTGGAGCCCAGTTGGGATCAATCGGGGACCTTTGTCGCATTTGGGGTTCTTCTTTTATTTTGGTTCCGTAGTCGGACCTTGATTGTATCTGGATGATGTAATGCTTTATTCATGTAATTGTGTGAAGTGGCGATTGTAAGCCAACTATGTATCTCTTCCCTTATGTATTACATGGGTTGTGTGAAGATTACCTCACTTGCGACATTGCTTTCAATGCGGTTATGCCTCTAAGTCGTGCTTCGACATGTGGGAGATATAGCCGCATCGAGGGCGTTACAGCAGGGAATCATCGTAGTGATTCCCAAAGGTGGAAGTGATAAGTATGGAGTGTCGAACCCACAAGGAGCTAAAGGTAAGATCAATATTCTCTCAAGCCCTATCTGCCACTGATACGGCTCTACGTGTACCGAACGTTTGCTTCCAACTAGAAACAAGAAATAAAACTATGTTGTGGGTATAAAGAGGATACCTTTGTATGATATCGGAGAACTAAAATATAAAAGTAGGTGTTGTTATCATAAAGTTAGAATATAATACTAAATAATATAAATAGTGAGTGTGGAATAATGGTGGATCGGTGTGCGGAATTCTCCTAAGCAATTGTTAACAAGATCGATAATCGTCATTGCAATTTCATATGAGGGAGAGGCATAAACTAACATACTTTTCCTACTTGGATCATATGCATCTTATGATTGGAACTCTAGCAAGCATCCGCAAATACTAAAGATTCATTAAGGTAAAACCCAACCATAGCATTAAAGCATCAAGTCCCCTTTTATCCCATACGCAACAACCCCCTTACTCGGGTTTAAGCTTCTGTCACTCTAGCAACCCACTATAAGCGAATCATGAACGTATTGCAACACCCTACAACGGGAATCCCTCATGCTTGCATGACACGGAGGGCACCATAGGACAACACCAAAATAAAACATATAACTCGTACCAATCTAGATCATCAATCAACTCAAAGACAAAAGATATCTACTCAAAACATCATAAGATGGCAACACATCATTGGATCATAATATGTAGCATAAAGCACCATGTTCAAGTAGGGATTACAGCAGGGTGCGGGAGAGTGGACCGCGTAAAAGTGATGAGGATGGTGATGATGATGGTGATGTTGATGAAGAAAGATCACCGCGGCGATGATTCCCTTCCCGATGGCACTCCGGTGCCACCAAGAGAGAGGAGGAGAGGTTCTCCCCCTTGTGCTTCCTCCTCCATGGATTCCCCCTCTGGTCCTTGGCCTTCATGGCGATGATGGCCCCTCCGAGATCCTCCTCCATGGCCTCCGGTGATGATGGCCCCCTCCGGCAGGGTGCCAAAGAGGGCCTAGATTGATTTCTTGTGGCTACAGAGGCTTGCGACGGCGGAACTTCCGATCTAGGTTAATTCCTGAAAGTTTCAGTATTTATAGGAATTTTTGGCGTTGGTTTCACGTCAAGGGGGCCTCCGGGCTGTCCACGAGATAGGGGTCATGCCCTTGGGGGGGCACGTCCCGCACTCTCGTGGGCAGCCCGGGACTCCCCTGGCCCAACTCCAATGCTCCGTGGTCTTCTTTTGGTCCAGAAAAAATCCTCAAAAATTGGCACGTCAATTGGACTCCTTTGGTATCCGTTTTCTGTAAAACACTAAAACAAGGAGAAAACAAAAACTGGCACTGGGCTCTAGGTTAATAGGTTAGTCCCAAAAATCATATAAAATGACATATAAATGCTTATAAAACATCATAGATGGATAATATAATAGCATGAATACTTCATAAATATAGATACGTTGGAGACGTGTCAGCCACATTCTTCCACAAGAAACACCCCAAGTCCAAGTAGAAGAAGGAGTAAGAGCCCCTCTTGTGGAGTCTCCATAAGGGAAGTCATCACCGGCACCTCTTGTACAAGATGCTACGGGAGATCATGAACCTATCCAAGAACAAGATCACCCTCATATTTCCGAGCAAGATCAAGGGCAAGCTCATTCAAATTGTGAAGAACCAATTATTGAGTCTTAAGATCAAGCTCAAATTCATGATCAAGATCAAGATTAGCTCCAACCGCAAGGTTCTTCATCATGTTCACTTCCCGATGAGCAAGAACTTGTGGTTGCAAAGAGAAGGGTGTCTCCAAGGCTAAAGCAATCTCAAGGACAAGCTTCTTCATCAAGTTCAAAACCAAGTGAAAAAGAGCTTGCAATCGAAGAGCAAAAAGTGGCCGCCAAGCTAAAGTATCTTCAACATCTCACCAAGAACATCTACGGAAGCATTAAAAATGGAGTAACTACTTGTAGACGTTTGGAAAACTTTTGTGAGCACCACTCATTTGTCTCTTGTGTTGAGACCCTTAAGGTAGAAGATGCACTCGATGATCCGAATTGGATAGATGCCATGCATGAAGAACTCAACAACTTCACCCGCAACAAAGTATGGACCCTTGTGCAAAGACCCAAAGAACATCATAATGTCATTGGAACAAAGTGGATCTTCAAGAACAAACAAGATGAACATGGACAAGTAATGAGGAACAAGGCAAGGTTAGTGGCACAAGGTTTCACCCAAGTTGAAGGTTTGGACTTTGGTGAAACTTTTGCCCCCATTGCCCATCTTGAATCCATTCACATCTTTCTTGCTTATGCCTCTCATCATGATTTCAAATTATATCAAATGGATGTGAAGAGTGCATTTCTTAATGGTCCTCTTAAGGAGTTGGTGTATGTCAAGCAACCTCCCGGTTTTGAAGACCCCGAGCACCCCTCTAACGTTTATGAACTCCATAAGGCGCTCTATGGACTCAAACAAGCACCTCGTGCTTGGTATGATCACCTTATGGCGTTCCTAAGCGAGAAGGGGTTCCAGATAGGGGTAATGATTCCATTATCTTCTCAAATAGGGTAAAAGGAGACTTGTTTGTTTGCCAAGTATATGTTGATGATGTTATCTTTGGGTCCACTAACCATGCTATTAACGTTGAGTTTGAGAATCTTATGACTAAGGAATTCGCTATGAGCATGTTCGGAGAGTTGAAGTTCTTCCTCGGTTTTCAAGTGAAGCAATTGAGAGGAGGAACCTTCATCAACCAATCTCTTTATATTCAAGACATGATCAAGAGGTTCAAAATTCAAGATGTCAAGCCAATGAAGACACACATGCCCACAAATGGCCAACTTCATCTTGATCCCAATGGTAAAGAAGTGGATCAAAAGGTATATTGCTCCATGATCGGTTCCTTGCTTTACCTTTGTGCATCTAGACCAGATATTATGTTGAGTGTGTGTATGTATGCAAGATTTCAATCCGCTCCTAAGGAGAGCCACTATTCGGCAGTGAAAAGAATCCTTCGATATTTGGCTCATACCCCAAACTTGGGCCTTTGGTATCCCAAAGGATCATCTTTTGAGTTAATGGTATACCCATATTCGGATTGGTACGGAGACAAGGTTGACTGCAAGTCCACTTCCGGTTCATGTCGGTTACTAGGGAGATCTTTGGTAAGTTGGTCTTCAAAGAAGCAAAACTGTATATCCCTCTCAGTGGCCAAAGCCGAGTACATTGCCGCCGGAAGTTGTTGTGCTCAGTTATTATGGATTAGGAAAACTTTGATGGATTATGGTGTCAAATGTGACAAAGTGCCTCTTTGGTGCGACAATGAAAGTGCAATCAAGATTGCCGAGAACCAAGTTCAACACAGCAAGACCAAGCATATTGATATTCGTCATCACTTCCTTAGGGATCATGTGGCCAAGGGAAACATTGAACTACTCCATGTCAACACCGAGAATCAACTAGACGATATCTTCACCAAGCCACTTGAATAAGCAAGATTCTGCGAGTTAAGGCATGAGCTAAATATTGTGGATATAAGTAACTTGGGTTGAAATTCTAGCTCATGCACACATACTCATATAATATCTTGCTTAGATGTAGGCACATGTCTAGGGGGAGCTAGCTCAACTCATCAGTTCCCTTATCCTAGATGTGCATAAATCGAACAAAATCTTTCACATTAGCCACTCGTAGGTGGCACTTGTGCTTCAAAGATGAGTATTGGTCTTGGGCCCAAGGTTCATATCTTCGCGGTGCCATAGCAAACAAACTCAAACATGGTGGCCTCGGCCACCGCCCTCCTTTGAGGGTTGTGTCCGTTTTCTTGTGTGTGTTGTTTTTTATTTTCTTTTTTTTTCTCTCTGTTTTGTCCTAGTTTGTGCCTTTTCTCTTCTTGTACAAGTGCTCCACACATTCCCTTCTCGTAGTGATAGGTTTTCTCTCGCGACGTATTCAGAAACATAGACCGAAATGCTTTGCAAAGGCTTGGTAAGAGTTGACACTTAGCCATACCTTCAAAAGGTACCTTAGGTCAAAATTCCTGAGTAACCTGTGTCCACGGGCTTGTACCGTGTGCACGGGGCCTCCCCTCGCTGGTGCTCCTCTGGGCACCGTCGGGCTTCGTTGCTCGGTGGAAATCATGCGGGATGGGGTCCTCCTCCGGTACTTTCCATTCCCTTGTTATTTCCTTTCCTCCATGGATGAATCTCAAGTTTCTTGGGTTTCTTGTTCTTCCTAGATTACGGTGGCTGCTCCTTCCCAGTAGGACCAATTTATGTGGGCAGTTCCTAGGGTTCCTCTGCCGCACCCACGCCCAGATCTTGATCTGGAAGTGGCTACTGCTGGGGAACCCCCGTGTCCATGGGGAATTTGACCCCCGTGCACACGGGGCCCCATGCCCACGGTCGGGTACCGTGCGCACTGGACCCCCATGCCCACGGGGTCTAACCCCGTGTGCACGGGGTATACAGGAACTTTTGCCTAAGTTAGTCCTCTCCTCTGCCACTATCTCAAGCACTTGTACTCATTTGTGTTACTTGCATTGTGTTGCTGGGTGTTTGTGTGTGTTTCAGACTCCGCTGACAAGAGGGCCAAGCTCCGTTGCATGCGCCCAAAGGCAGGTTCCAAGGAATTCACGGTTGCTCGTTGCCAGCCTTCTGAGGGCATTGGCCAGGGGTCAAGGTCAGGCCAGGGCCATGTTCATCGTGCTGCCACCAAGCAACCCGTTTTTGAGGCCTCAGAAGATTCAGAGGAAGAATATCACTCTTAAGAAGATGCTCACTATGTCAACACCGCAGATGCTGAGATAGAGGCTGAGGATGATCTTATTGATGGAGATGATGAAGATGAAGAAGAGATGTCTAGTCCCGAGCAAGCCATTCCGGGCGGGCAAGATCTCCGGAACCTTCCCTTGCCACATGGACCAAGCCAGAGGTTTGGGCTGAGAGACAGATCCATCCATATGCTCTTGCCATAGGTTTGGGAGTGGATCCCCAGTTCAAGGATGACTTTCAAGGAAGAGTGTACCATGAGTTGCTCATGACCAAGGCCAAGAAGTTTACTCCGCACAAGCAAGTTAATGTTGAGAGTCTCCGCGATAATGATCATCTCTATCCGGGTGTATATTCAGCTCTTGGGAGGTAGGGACTCCTTCCTTTTGTCACCTTCAACTATCCGTACAACGAGGATTTGTGATGCAGTTCTTAGCCACCTTATTCTTCTCAAATGATTCTGCTCGCACCCGCACTTGGATGTCCGGGACGCATCGGTGCTTTGCTCCTATGGCCAAGTTTTCTGAGATTATTCCCTACCCATTCTTTGATGAAGAAGTGGCAAATGATGAGTTTGGCAGAGTTCGTGAGAGTGGTCAGCGCAATAAGTATTGGATCGCATTCGCTTACAAGCAAGATAAGTCTTTTGTCACCGGTTCCATCAAGCATCTTGATGCGGAGCATCCAACGGTCATCCCCATGGACCTACCATCGTCTCACCAAGCACCAAGTGGACCCATGACAAGAGCAAGGGCTCGTGCTATTCAATCCAAGGTGACATCACTCCTACTTGAGTTTCCCTCTTCTTCAAGTGAGACATGGCTACTGCCTAAGTCCGATATGCTATGTGTGATCAGGTACAATGCTCAAGCCACAGAGCTGAGAGCTGAAGAAGAAGGGATAGGCGTCAACTCTCTGGACAACCCAGAACTTCTGGCCACAGCCCAGAACTTCCGGCCCCGGGACCTTCTGGCCGACCCGGAGCTTTCGGCCTCAGACGTCTTCGACCAGCCCGGGTGTGCCAACTCTCTGGTTAGCCCGGAACCAGCCCGGATCCTGGCCCGGATCTTCCGGCTCCCGGAACTTCCGGTCAACCCGGACCTTCCGGCCCCCGGATGCCAACCCAGCTACACCCGTGCCAACTCTCTGGTTAGGCCAGACCCTCCCCGGAACCTCTGACGCCCGGAACTGTAGCGACCAGACCTCAAACAGTCTGATCTCTGTGCATCAGTGTCATCCCTAGATTGGTAATGCTGACACGAACAGTACTTGAAGGATTTATAACAGAGTAGCAATCACACACTTATTACATTGAATGTCTCAAAAGAGAACTTATTACAATAAATATGGCTGAAGGCCATCTAATAACGATAACAGCGAAAGTCTTGGAAGGTAAGCGAGTCCATCAACTCCAACTACATCACTGAGTATAAGACCACGACCTAAGGCACCTTACTCGTCGTCTGAAAAGTCTGCAACATGAACGTTGCAGCCCGAAAACGGGTCAGCACATGGAATATGCTAACATGTAACACATAGAGAGTAATGAACAGAATCATGCTATCACTACATGCATATATGGCTGGTGGAAAGCTCTATGGTTACAGTTTTGCATGAAGCCAGTTTTTTCCTACTGCAAAAGAATAAATTTTATTTAACTATCATGGTGGTTGTTAAACATTTAGAAGGTTACTCCAACTCAATCCCAATTAAGCATCATCATTAACTCAACAAAATTTAATTAAGTAACATGATGAGATTCACATGATAATCCAAGTACTAGATACTCAAAACGCCCATAACCGGGGACACGGCTAACCATGATTAGCTTATACACTCTCCAGAGGTTTGCACACTTTTCCCCGCAAGGCTCGATCTCCTCTGTTGGATTTCTCGCACTGCATGGTGTTTGAGAAACGAATGACCGAGACACAGTCTTTCAGAAGCATTAACTCTTTACTCTGGGTAGACAGTACCAACCTACATCCCCTACATCTGCTAGTCTACCACTGAAAGATGTCACACAACTTAATCAACTATGCTAGAGCCCATAGTAGCTTGCGGCTGCACACGGAAGTTTCTAGCATGAATAATCTCATGATCCCTTTGAGCCTGGGTGGCGGTCCATAGGAGAATCACACGGTACCCCGAGATTTCCAAAAATACAGGCAACACTGGGTTCCCCAGGTGCCTCAATCCACCCAGATGTGAATTTAAGTTGCCACCTTAAGTAAACCATTAATTAACAATCTCACATCTGTCATGGATACACTCACACAATCCACGTCTACAAGCATAGCATAGCAATATAAGCAAACGTAGAAGTAACTCCCAAAGGTTTGATAACAAAACAGGTAATAGGTACTACCTCATCTACTTCCCAAAACCCACATATTAAATAGATCCTAATCATGCAATTGTTTGAGGATTGATCTAATGCAATAAAACTGGGTAGTAAATAGGTATGATCAAAGTGTTACTTGCCTTGCTGATGATCCGTGAAACCTAGAGATTCGAAGTAGCAAGCGGCGCACTCCGGGTACTCTATCGCAAACAAACAAGCATACAATAAGCACTCATCTAATGCACAGGTAAAACTCAAATAAAAGATCTAACCAGAAAGTTCAACTTAATAGCTTCGGTTTGCAAAAAGAATCAACTCAAACGAAGCAACGAAACTCAAACGGCAAAAGAAACAAGCTTCATTTACTAATCTGGACCTAAGTCAAATTTTACAGTAGCAAAAACTTGTTTGAGTTGGTTAAACAGAAAGAGGGTTTCGAGACGAAACTCTAGGCACTTGAATAGCCTGATTCCGATAAACGAGCGAAAATTTATACTAAAACGAAAATCGGATCAGAAATCGCGATCAGAAATAATCGCAGAAAATCCGAGAAAAGAAAAAACGGACGAACAGGCTAACGAACGAACGTTCGCTGTCTACGGCTAAATGACGAAAACTATTCGTTAAAACGAACGTACGGACGAACGTCCGCAAAATAAACTAAACCAAAAAAAACTAAACCGATCTATTAAAATAAAATAAACCGCGGCTTAAAAACCGGACAGTTTTTCTCAGAAAACCGCCGGCGGCGGGGCGGCTACCTCCGGTGAGGTCCGGCGTCGGGCTCCAGCATGGCGGGGCGGCGGCGGTGGGTGGTGGCGGCAATGGGAGGCGGGGCGGCGGCGGTCGGGGTGGGCGGTGGCGCGACGAGGGGCGGCGGCGGCGGCAGCGGGATCCGGCGGCGGCGACGCGGGTCTCGAGGCGGGGTGGGGTGGCGGCTACGGTTTTGGCCCGGGGCGGGCCGTCGGCCTTTAAAGGCCGCCCGGGCGCAGTGGCCAGATCGGACACGGCCCGGTAAGGCGGTAACCTTTTTTTTAATAATTACGCGCAGAAAAAGAAATAAAAGAAATACTAAACAGACTCCAAAAATCCCGAAATAAATTTTACCCATCCTCTAAAATCAAGTCGAAGAAGATGAACATTTATTTGGGGCCAAAATGCAAATTTGAAAAACGCGCATTTTTCCTAATTCAAATAAAATAGCAATAAAACTCCGAAATAAAATCTTGTTTGATTTTAATATTAAACCCTCAATATTTCTTTATTTTGGGAAAGTCATTTTATTCCCTCTCTCATACTTTTATAATAGAAATAATTGAAGATAAAATAATTAAAATCAAATGATCCTGTTTTTCAAAATTTGAGAAAACTCAAATATGAAAATAACGAAATCCCCAACTGTCTCCGTGGGTCCTTGAGTTGCGTAGAATTTCTAGGATTAAGCCAAAATGCAATAAAATATTATATGCAAAGATGATCTAATGTATAACATTCCAAATTGAAAATTTGGGATGTTACAAACCTACCCCCCTTAAGATGAATCTCGTCCTCGAGATTCGGGTTCGCTAGAAAATAGGTGAGGGTGATCCTTCAGTAGATCTTCCTCTCGCTCCCAGGTGGCTCGCTCCCAGGTGGCTTTATCCTCGGTATGGTGGCTCCACTGAACTTTGCGAAACTTGATAACCTTACTGCGGGTGACTTGGCTGGCATATTCGAGAATCTTGACTGGTTTCTCCTCATAGGTCAAATCACTATCCAACTGAATCGCTTCCAGCGGCACAGTATCTCTCAGCGGTATATCAGCCATCTCTGTGTGGCATTTCTTTAACTGGGAAACGTGGAACACATCATGAACTCCTGACAATCCTTTGGGCAATTCCAACTTGTAAGCAACCTCTCCCATATGCTCCAAAACTTTGTATGGTCCTAAAAAATGTGGCGCTAACTTTCCCCTTAACTCCAAAGCGCTTAACTCCTTGAAGTGGAGATACACGAAGATAAACTCTGTCTCCGACTTTATAAACTGTCTCCTTGGGTTTAGAATCGGAGTAGCTCTTCTGCCTGGACTGGGATACCTTGAGCCTATCGTGAATCAACTTCACCTTCTGCTCAGACTCTTTAGTCAAATCTGGTCCAAACAACTGGCGGTCTCCAACTTCATCCCACAACAATGGTGTCCTGCACCTCCTTCCATACAGAGCTTCGAAAGGGGCCATCATCAAACTGGATTGATAACTGTTGTTGTAAGAGAACTCCGCATATGGCAAATTGTCGTCCCAACTAGATCCATAATCTAGCGCACAAGCTCTC
The DNA here is from genome assembly GCF_018294505.1 of Triticum aestivum. Lineage (NCBI taxonomy): Eukaryota > Viridiplantae > Streptophyta > Magnoliopsida > Poales > Poaceae > Triticum > Triticum aestivum. The sequence goes on along the minus strand of NC_057795.1, from coordinate 306,751,171 downwards.
AGCATGTCCTCCAGAATCTGATTGACTCTCTCGGTCTGTCCGTCTGTCTGCAGATGAAAGGTTGTACTGAATTCTAGCCTGGTACCCAAAGTTTCGTGCAATTGATTCTAGAACTTTGAGGTAAACTGGGTTCCTCTATCAGATACAATGCTCCTTGGCACTCCTTGCAGACATACGATCCTGGTCATGTAAATCTTTGCCAACTTAGCACTGGTGTAAGTGGTCTTCACTAGGATGAAATGAGCTACCTTCGTCAAACCATCGACTACAAACCATATCGAGTCATAGCATGAACGAATCCTAGGCAATCCCGTGATAAAATCCATGCCTAGCTTATCTCACTTCCATTCGGGTATCGGCAATGGCTATAGCAATCCTGCTGGCTTCTGATGCTCTGCCTTCACTCTCTGACATACATCACATATTGCTACATACTCCACAATATCCTTCTTCATTCCGATCCACCAGAAAATGTCCTTCAAATCCAAATACATCTTGGTATTTCCTGGGTGAATCAAATACGGCGAATCATGGGCCTCTTGCAGAATCAACTTCCTGATCTCCGGGTCATTAGGCACATAAATGCGGTCCTCGAACCATAAGATATCGTGCTCATCCTCACGAAAACCTTTAGCTTTTCCTTTGCTCATCTTCTCCTTTATCTCGGCAATCTCCTTGTCAGTCTTTTGAGCTTCTCTGATCTTATCCATCAAAGTAGACTGAATCTCCAATGCTGCTACATAGCCTCTCGGAACTATCTCCAAGCATAGTTCGTGAAGATCCTCGGCTAGCTCCTTTGGTAACTCTCCGGTCATGAGTGTGTTGACATGGCTCTTGCGGCTCAACGCATCGGCTACTACGTTAGCCTTTTCGGGGTGATAATGCAATCTCATATCATAATCCTTGATGAGCTAGAACCATCTCCTTTGCCTGAGGTTTAACTCCTTCTGGGTGAAAATGTACTTCAAACTCTTGCGATCCATGTACACCTCACAATGGTTTCCGATGAGGAAATGTCTCCATGTCTTCAAAGCATGCACTACGGCTGCTAACTCCAAATCATGTGTGGCATAATTCAATTCATGGGGCTTAAGCTGTCGTGAGGCCTAAGAAACAACTCTTCCTTCCTGCATAAGCACTGCTCCAAGTCCTTGACGAGAAGTGTCGCAATATACTTCATAATACTTGCGCTGATCTGGAAGAATCAACACGGGTGATGTAACCAAACGTTTCTTCAACTCCTGGAAACTGGCCTCACATTCCTAAGTCCATTTAAACTTGGTGTCGTTCTTCAACAACTCCGTCATGGGCTTTGCTATCTTCTAGAAATTCTCATGAACCTTCGGTAGTATCCTGCGAGTCCAAGAAAACTCCGGATCTCTCCAACTGTTGTTGGGGCTTCCCAATTTGTCACAGTGACAACTTTGGTGGGTCTACTGCTATTCCTTCTCCGGATATAACATGTCCGAGGAATCCAACTTCCTTCAACCAAAATTCATATTTGCTGAACTTGGCATATAACTGATGTTCTCTGAGCTTCCCAAGTACCAAATGCAAATGCTCCTTATGCTCTTCTTCATTCTTTGAGTAGACCAAAATATCATCAATGAACACCACGACGAACTTATCCAAAAACTCCATAAACACCTTGTTCATCATGTTCATAAAATAGGCAGGTGCGTTAGTCAGGCCAAATGGCATAACGGTATACTCATACAGCCCGTACCTGGTGGTAAAAGCCGTCTTAGGTATATCCTGCTCTCGAATCTTCAACTGATGGTATCCTGATCGTAGATCGATCTTCGAAAATACCTTAGCTCCTTGCAATTGGTCAAACAAGTCATTGATCATCGGCAGTGGGTATTTGTTCTTGATGTCACCTCATTCAATCCTCGATAATCAACAACCATTCTCAATGATCCATCCTTCTTCTCCACTAGAAGCATTGGCGATCCCCAAGGTGAAGAACTTGGGCGAATATAGCCTTTATCCAGTAGCTCCTTTATCTGCTTCTTAATTTCCTCCAAATCTTTTGCGGGCATCCTGTACGGTCTCTTTGATATTGGTCCTCTGCCTGGCAAAAGCTCAATCAAAAACTCAATGTCTCTATCCGGTGGCATGCCTGGCAACTCCTCTAGAAATATGTCAGGGAAATCCTTCACCACTGGTACTTCCTCCTGTACAACTCCTGATAAGGAATTTACTTGAGTCCTCTTCGGCACATGTCGGGATACATACTTGATCCTTCTTCCTTCTGGCGTGGTAAGCAAAATCGACTTACTGGCGCATTCAATGTTCCCTCCATACTTTGATAACCAATCCATGCCTAATATCACATCCAATCCTTGCGTTTCCAACACTATTAGGTCTGAGGGGAACACATAGTTACCAATCCTTAATGGTAACCGATCACACCATAGACTAGCCATATACTCTGCTCCTGGTGAGGTTACTAACATGGGTGACCTAAGGGCTTGGGTTGGCAGTTTATACTTATCCACGGATCCCCTTGATATGTATGAATGCGATGCACCAGTATCAAAAAGAACGATTGCAGTAAATGACTTAACCAAAAACTTACCTATTACTGCATCTGGCTAGGCTTCAACCTCCTCCACGCTAACGTGGTTCACCTGTCCTTTGTTGAAAGGGTTAGGCTTCTTCCCAGAGCTTCCATTGCCATTTCCATTCTTCGCTTCAGGACATTCAGTGGCATAATAACCAGTCTTCTGGCACTTGAAATAGGTAATGTGGCTTAGATCCCTCTTGGCTAGGGTTGACGGGTTGGTACGGTTCTGTCCGTTGCTTCCTCCATTCCCATTACCATTCTTGGGGCCACTATGCTTGTGCGAAGTCCCTCCTCCATGAGTATGCTGAAAATGTCCTCCCGAGTTCGGGGTAAAATGAGGCTTCTGCTGAGCTCCAGAAATGTACTTCCCTTGTCCATACTTCCTCTTGCGGCTGTCAATTTGCTGATGCTTCCCTTCAATCATGAGAGCTCTATCTACCAACTCCTGGTAGTTGTTGAAGGTTGCCACAATCAACTGCATGATCAGCTCATCATTCAATCCTTCCAGAAACTTCTCCTGCTTAGCTGCATCCGTAGCGATGTCATCTGGGGCATAACGTGCTAGCTTACTAAAGTCATCCACATACTGACCAACTGTACGTCCTCCTTGGCGCAAGTTGCGAAACTCACGCTTCTTCATGGCCGTAGCTCCTGCTGAAACATGGGAAGTATGGAAAGCCTGCTGAAACTGATCCCATGTGACAGTGTCGATAGGATAAGTGGCCGTGAAATTCTCCCACCATGATGCTGCGGGTCCATCAAGCTGATGTGAGGCAAAACACACCTTCTCCACATATGTGCATCCTGTAGTGGTCAACTCCCTTCCCATCTTGTGGAGCCAATCATCTGCAACTATCGGCTCGGTGCTACTGGAGAACACCGGCGGATTCAGCCTCAAGAAACGGGCTAAGTGATCAACAGGTGGTGGTGGTGGTGGGTTGTTGTTGTTCCCATGATTCTGATTCTGGACTAGCATCTGCATTAATGCGTCCTGCTGTTGGATCAAGTGAGTGAGTTCCGGTGGGAAAGCAAATCCATTGTCACGTCTCGGAGGCATCTGAGGGTTTAGAAAAGATGAGAAATATAGAACAAAAATAGATATAGAGAGAAACACTACCCATATGCACATGAGACAAATGCAATCAATATCACTTCAGTCAATTCAAACAAGGGCATACAATGGTCCAACTATCATTACAAAAGTGCTCGGACTATACTATATACATGGGGGAATACTACTACTGTTATGGTGGTCGACTAGAAATATTGATCGGTCGAAGACTCCATGATATCTGCTCCAGCTTCATCAACAAAGTCATCATCGCTATCGTCTGGGTCTGAGTCAGTGTCGTCGATGATGATGTAGTTCTCCGGGCAAGTGCAATCATCGTCTTCTCCTCCAGTCGCGGGGAATCCCATAAACACTTTTAGCTTCTTCTTCAGATCATCATTCTTCTCCACGAGTGTCGTCATTTCCTCCTCATATCCATCGCGTGTAGACTTGAGTTCTTCCTCCAGCTTCGTGATCCTGGTCATTGCCTTCTTCAGATCTATCATGCCTGCGCACATCTGGTTCTCCTGGTGGCGAATGTGCTGGTTTAACTCCTGGATGAAAGCTGCAATTGACCTATCCTTCTTGGTGCTGATCATCTCCCGTTGCTCATCTCGGCACCCACAAATTTGGTAGATAGTATCCTTGAGATCCTTGTGGTAAACTTCTCCGATGCGTCCCATGGTGATGTGGGCTGCCAAGCTCTTTCCTAGACTCCAGGTTGGTGCATCAAAGGAAAACTCTATGGGCTCAGTGACGGGCATGAACGTCCTTCCTGGAACTTGAACTTCAATCATCCAACGCTCCTCTTCTGGTAAAGTGGCGATGTAGGTCCCGGTGAAGCTTGGTACTCCAATGTTTAGGTATCTAGTGACTTCCTTCAAGTGGCGTCCAAAAGGTGTATCTTCATCCGGTTGCGTGAACTAGTTCCTTGCATCCGCCATCCTAAAAGAGTAGAGAAGATGAGGAGTCAGAAATGAGAAGAGAGAGTAGTGATCTAGGGTTTAAGCTTAGTGGTCGTGTCCTACAGTTAGCGTGTGCTCTGATACCATCTTGTAGCGACCAGACCTCAAACAGTCTGATCTCTATGCATCAGTGTCATCCCTGGATTGGTAATGCTAACACGCACAGTACTTGAAGGATTTATAACAGAGTAGCAATCACACACTTATTACATCGAATGTCTCAAAAGAGAACTTATTACAATAAATATGGCTGAAGGTCGTCTAATAACGATAACAGTGGAAGTCTTGGAAGGTCGAGTCCATCAACTCCAACAGCATCACTGAGTATAAGACCACGACCTAAGGCACCTTACTCGTCGTCTGAAAAGTCTGCAACATGAACATTGCAGCCCGAAAATGGGTCAGCACATGGAATATGCTGGCATGTAACACATATAGAGTAATGAACAGAATCATGCTATCACTACATGCATATATGGCTGGTGGAAAGCTCTATGGTTACAGTTTTGCATAAAGCCAGTTTTTCCCTACTGCAAAAGAATAAATTTTATTTAACTATCATGGTGGTTGTTAAACATTGAGAAGGTTACGCCAACTCAATCCCAATTAAGCATCATCATTAACCCAACAAAATTTAATTAAGTAACATGATGAGATTCACATGATAATCCAAGTACTAGATACTCAAAACGTCCATAACCGGGGACATGGCTAACCATGATTAGTTTATACACTCTGCAGAGGTTTGCGCACTTTTCCCCGTAAGACTCGATCTCCTCCGTTGGATTTCTCGCACTACATGGTGTTTGAGAAACGGATGGCTTAGACACAGTCTTTCGGTAGCATTAACTCTTTACTCTGGGTAGACAGTACCAACCTACATCCCCTACATCTACTAGTCTACCACTGAAAGAGGTCACACAACTTAATCAACTATGCTAGAGCCCATAGTAGCTTGCGGCTGTGCACGGAAGTTTCTAGCATGAATAATCTCATGATCCCTTTGAGCCTAGGTGGCGGTCCATAGGAGAATCACACGGTACCCCGGGATTTCCAAAAATACAGGCAACACTGGGTTCCCCAGGTGCCTCAATCCACCCAGATGTGAATTTAAGTTGCCACCTTAAGTAAACCATTAATTAACAATCTCACATCTGTCATGGATACACTCACCCAATCCATGTCTACTAGCATAGCAATATAAGCAAACGTAGAAGTAACTCCCAAAGGTTTGATAAAAAAAATAGGTAATAGGTACTACCTCATCTACTTCCCAAAACCCACATATTAAACAGATCCTAGTCATGCAATTGTTTGAGGATTGATCTAATGCAAAAAAACTAGGTAGTAAAGAGGTATGATCAAAGTGTTACTTGCATTGCTGATGGTCCGTGAAACCTGGAGATTCGAAGTAGCAAGCGGCGCACTCCGGGTACTCTATCGCAAACAAACAAGCATACAATAAGCACTCATCTAATGCACAGGTAAAACTCAAATAAAATATCTAACCAGAAAGCTCAATTTAATAACTCCGGTTTGCAAAAACAATCAACTCAAACGAAGCAACGAAACTCAAACGGCGAAAGAAACAAGCTTCATTTACTAATCTGGACCTAAGTCAAATTTTATAGTAGCAAAAACTTGTTTGAGTTGGTTAAATGGAAATAGGGTTTCGAGACAAAACTCTAGGCGCTTGAATCACCTGATTCCGATAAACGAAAGTTAAACTAAAATGAAAATCGGATCAGAAATCGCGATAATAAATAATCGCAGAAAATCCGAGCAAAGAAAAAACGGACGAACAGGCTAAGGAACGAACGTTCGCTGTCTGCGGCTAAACGACGAAAAATGTTCGTTAAAACGAACGTACGGATGAACATCCGCAAAATAAACTAAACCAGAAAAACTAAACCGATCTATTAAAATAAAATAAACCGCGGCTTAAAAAACAAGCGGTTTTTCTGAGAAAACCGTCAGCGACTACCTCCGGCGAGGTCTGGCGTCGGACTCCAGCGGGGCGGGGCAGCGGCGGCGGCGGGTGGTAGCGGCGACGGGCGGCGGGGCGGCGACGGTCGGGACGGGCGGCGGCGGCGAGGCGCGGCGGCGGCGCGGGTCTCGAGGCGGGGCTGGGCGGCGGCTAGGGTTTCGGCCCGAGGCAGGCCGTCGGCCTTTAAAGGCCGCCCGGGCGCAGTGTCCAGGTCGGACACGGCCCGGTAAGGCGGTAACCTTTTTTAAATAATTACGCGTAGAAAAACAAATAAAAGAAATACTAAACAGACTCCAAAAATCCCAAAATAAATTTTCCCTGTCCTCTAAAATCAAGCCACACAAGGTGAACATTTATTTGGGGCCTAAATGCAATTTTGAAACGCGCATTTTTCCTAATTCAAATAATATAGCGATAAAACTCCGAAATAAAATCTTGTTTGATTTTAATATTAAACCCTCAATATTTCTTTATTTTGGGAAAGTCATTTTATTTCCTCTCTCATATTTTTATAATAGAAATAATTGAAGATAAAATAATTAAAATCTAATGATCCTGTTTTTCAAAATTTGAGAAAACTCAAATATGAAAATAACGAAATCCCCAACTCTCTCCGTGGGTCCTTGAGTTGCATAGAATTTCTAGGATCAAGCCAAAATGCAAGAAAATATGATATGCAAATATGATCTAATGTATAACATTCCAAATTGAAAATTTGGGATGTTACAGGAACTTCCGGCCCTGCCTGCGCGCAGCAACTTGGGCCGAGGCCCGTGTACCCTTTCGCCCCTTAGACTATATATACTCCTCTCCTACCTACGTTTTAGGGTTAGCGTTGATTTAGCTCATTTGTGAGATAGAGCTTCGCTCATCCATCCGGATCTACTCCTTGTGAGGGACCGACACCTCTTCGGAGATGATCCACCTGGATTCAAGACCTCCATCCGGAGAAGACCATCAAGACCTCCTCACGGAGAAGAACCGGTTACCCTTTGTATCGTCTCTTGTTGGCTTTGGATCTTGTATTACCTCATGCCTCGATGATCTAACACATGTGTGACTTTTATCCTTGTTAGTTTGAGTGTTTCTCTTGTGTTTTCCTCCGTGTTACCCATCGTGTTCTTCGTGTTCATCATTGGGATCCGCTCCTTTCGTGAAAGATCGGGCGTCTAGGGTTCTACCCTACATCACATCTCGTGCTTCTCTATGATATGATGCGCCATATCCTTCGGTATACCCTCACACCAAAGGCCAGTGATTCTCACAACATAAGGAGTTCCATGTTGGATGTCTTTGTGTACCTACATAGGAAGAAGAAAGTGGATTGTCTGGACTTCATGTTCTATGAGCTCCATCAGTGTGTGCAAGAGAACAAGTCTTTGATCTATGCTCCTTTCATCTAGGCATTAATTGAGTTCGTCTGCCCGGCTAAGTACATCTCTCAGTACAAGACGTCTATTCCCAAGAGCAACTCCAACTGGACTCCAGCTGCTCCTGCTCCATATGTGCCTCCCAAGATAAGGCGCAATCCTAGACCCGAGGATGGTGCCACTCACACTCCTGGTATGTCCTCCACTGCATAGATCCCTCATGGTAAGGCCAAGATGATAGGGTTTGAGGATGTTTTCGCCAAAGCGGAAAAGAAGTCTTTTGTTCAAGATTATGAGCAACATGTTCAAGATGTGTCAGTCTATCCAGCGTCGACAGGTTAAGGAGATCAACAAGGAGAAGCTTGTGAGGCGTCGGCAAAAGGCTGCGAGGGCTGCAACTGGTGAGGAGGTTGGCCCAGGGTCAGAGGACGTTGACAGTGAGGCCATAATGCGTTCCTTTTTTATGGAAGGATGGCGCTCTGATGATGATGATGCTTCGAGCGCTCCTCCTCTTGTCTAGTGGGTCTGTGTGTCGCCATTTGTCTCCTTTGTGTTGTCTGATGACAAAGGGGGAGAAGTGATGGTGTTGGTGCTTTTCGGTGTGCGTGTCGAGATCTCAAGCCTTGTGCTTATTTGCTTTGTTGGTTGGTTTTAGTTGGCTTGAGATACTCTTGTTTACTTCTTGGTGTGGTTGTGAACTTCTCGTATTTGCTCGTGAGGCACTAGCATTTATCTTGGACCTATGCAATGGTTATATTGTGCTTATTATGTTATTTATTATGTGTCTCACGATAATTGCTCACCACACATTTTCATGAGATCTAGGCATCGTTATAGGTTTATTATGTTAATCTCATGTCTTGACAATATTGATCTTGGGGTAGCCTCCTATGTGTGTACTTGATGCCTTCTCATGCATATACTCTATCCCGGCACACATATAGGGGGAGCTTCTGTGATCAATCTTTGTCTCATGGCTATTTCATATCTTCATATCCTTTATGACATGTTCTAACCACGTTGTCATCAATGCACCAAAAAGGGGAAGATTGAAAGTGCATTTGGCACTTAAACTTTATTTTGGTGTCATGACAATGTGGTTAGTGGAACTAACATCTGGTGATGTAGTTTATCTCAGGATATTGGTTCCATATTACGATTGATGGAGATGTGCGACCCCCAAATTTCAAAAAGATCAAAGGCGTGGTCTTCCGGTGATTCAAAGGTTTTATTTTTGGTTTCCTTCATGTCGTAGGAAAGACCGCACTATTAAGAGGGGTCGGTGTGGATATGTGTTGTGTGGGAATGTCATTGCTGAAACCTATACACCAGCCTACCCATTCCTACCACTAAAATCCATAGTGTGCGTGCATGTGGTACTTAGAGGGCTTGCAACAGATTTTTGGGTACCCCGTGCGCACGGGGTCTTTTGACCCCCGTGCGCATGGGGTACTGCGAGTACCCCGTGCGCAAGGGGTCGGTGTGAAAGTCTATGAGTACCCGATGCGCACGGGGTCCAAGGGGCAGAAACAGCCACCCCGGGCACTAACACTATAAAGCCCTCCCTTTTTTTTCCTCCATCCCTAACCCTAATTTCTTGTTGAGCTCCACCATTGCGACACCTCATTTTGCTCAATACTCTCAATCCCTCCAGCCAAACTTGTTGAAACTTTGGGGATTGGGAGAGCAAGACCCGATCTACATCTTGACCAAACCAAATCATGTTCCCTGCAATATTTCTTCCCCATTGACTTGTTACTCTTGGAGCTTGGGATCCTAGGCAGTTAGAGGTTCCTCCGGAAGATTCCTTGCTTGTGGTGTGCTCCGGAGAAGTTTGTAAAGGTATGGTGGTCGCCTTCAAGACCAACCCCGAGTGATTCGAGGTCCATCCGTTGGGGGTGACTCGAAAGAGACTGTCGTGTGCCTTCGTGGCATTTCGCAAGCTTTGGCTCTCGCACCGCTATAAATGTAGAGTAGCTCTTCCCCAAGGAAGAGTGAACTTCGGGATAAAATTCGTGTCCTCGCCTCACTTGTGGTTAATCCTTTCCCGCACTTTACTTTGCCTTGTATCCTTGTTGGCTTGCTAATTAAATTGTTGCCTAGCATACTTTGCTTTAAGCTTTCTTGTCATATAGGTTGTGTGCACCTAGTTGCATATCTAGTGAACCCTATTTATCCGCTAAACCTTAAAATTGACAAGAAAGATTAAAATTTGTAGTCTCCTATTCACCCCCTCTAGTCGACCATATCGATCCTTTCAGTAGTGCTTAGTATGCTTGAATATATCTTCTACAAGATCATGCATAGGCTGGCGAGTAAACGAATGGAAGCTATAGAAAAGTGGGCAGGGCAGAGAATATGCCCAAAGATCAAGAAGAAATTGGATAAGAACACAAAGGTTGCTGCAAATTTCCATGTATCTGAAGTTGGCCAACAAATGTTTAGAGTATAGTCTGGTAACAATAGCTACATAATGGATCTTTCTTTGCACACATGTGATTGCAGAAGATGGCAGTTGTCTGGAGTACCATGTGGTCATTCTATAGCATGTTGCAGGGAGGAGAGAATTGACCCAGAGACAATGGTTCATGACTGCTATACAGTTCAGACATATCTCAAGGCATATGGATACACTCTTGTTCCTCTTGCAGACCCAAAGCATTGAGAGATACAGAATGGGTACAAGGTGCATCCACCAGTGTTTACTAAACAGTTGGGAAGGCCCAAGAAAACAGGAATAAGGCTCTAGAGGAGAAGATCAAGAATGGTGTTAGGGTTTTGAACAGAAAAGGTGTTACAATGCACTACTCAATCTGTGGCAGAGCTGATCACAACAGAAAGGGCCACTACATATGGCAGGAAACTCTCATTCAAGATGGGATAGAGGTGGTTGATGACAGCTATGATGACCCTACCTTTCTTCAGGTATATGCACTACTGAATTTAACTGCATTTGTACTATACTTCACTCATTGTAGATCTTAAGTACATAGAACTGAACTTAACTACAAAGAGCTGAATGTGCTTAAATGAATATGTGCAGAACATTTTCCCAAACAATCTAGATCCTATGTTGGATCCAATTGATTCACCAACATGTATGGTGTTCACCATGGCTCAAAGAGATATTGCTATAAGATCTCCTCAAAGGGTATATGGCCCACTACCACAATAGTCTGCCTTTGTTGCTGCTGCTGGTGCTGCAACACCTTAGCCAGTGCTCACCATAGAGATGATCATTGGTAGGCAGACAAGGGCAACCACAGTAGCTCACAGAGAAGAAGGATCACAAGTTGCTGCTATAGGAAGAGCAAGTAAAAGACAAAGAAGTGCATATGCAGGCAGAGGAAGAGGTGAAGCTCCATATGCAGGCATAGGAAGAGGTGTAGCTCCAGATGCAGGCAGAGGAAGAGGTGCAACTCCAGCTATAGGCAGAGGAAGAGGTGCAGCTCCAGCTACTGCAGGGAGAGGAAGAGCAGAAAGAAATGCAGATGCAGCTACACGGATAAGGAGAGGAGGTATTCCAGGTGAGAGGGCATATTGGCTGCTGTTTGGAGATGACAGGATTAACCAAATACCTGATCTCAATGCTCCTTCTGAAGATCTCAATGTACCTGCTCCGTGATTAGCTGGTTGTTGCTAGTGACATTTTTTTGTAAAGGACTAGAGTGATGTAACTTAATGACTGGCTTGTTAAGGATGCCAAACAGTGGCATCAAGTGGCAACCATTGCCTATTTTGGGTGGCAAATAGTGGCATTCATTGCCCTTTTGTAAACTTAACATTTGGAGGGAAGTTCCTGGAGGCGGATTAGTAATGTGGATTGAATTTTACTGCATATTGGCTTGCTAGTTAACTGAGATTTAGCTGAACTTAAGTGCACAATGAACTAGTTAACTGAGATTTACCTAAACTTACGTTCACAATGAAGTAGATAACTGAATTTTATTGGTGCTGTTGTAGTTAACTGAATGTGATTGACTGTTGTAGTTAACTGAATTTTACTGGTTGTTGTATTTATTGGCAGTTGTTATAGTTAATTGAATGTGATTGACTATTGTAGTTAATTGAATTTTACTGGTTGTTGTAGTTAACTGAATTTTATTCACTGTTGTTGTCGTTAACTGAATTTTATTGACTGTTGTACTGAAAAATATATGAGAAAACCAAAAAATATGGTCTGGGGCTCGAATCAAGAACCTGGGGGTTCATAACGATGCGTGCAATGCCAATGTGATAGAAGTAGTGATTTGTTCTACCAGCACCTTCTTATCTGAATATTATTAGTTAGTGGGCCTGCAGTTTAGCGTGCATTACGCTCACTGTGTGACGACCGTGCATAGCAAAGCATTTTCGTTTCGCTTTCCTAAGCTTTAAGACGTGTCAACCTACCGTTCTCCCTCCCCACTCAACGCTCGCACACCCCACTCTCCTCTACCAACCACCCAAGAAACCCGCGTCGACGACCACACCATCATTGTCGCCATGGACCAGATGAAGGAAATATGCCCTAGAGGCAATAATAAAGTTATTATTTATTTCCTTATATCGTGATAAATGTTTATTATTCATGCTAGAATTGTATTAACCGGAAACATAATACATGTGTGAATATATAGACAAACAGAGTGTCACTAGTATGCCTCTACTTGACTAGCTTGTTAATCAAAGATGGTTATGTTTCCTAACCATGGACAAAGAGTTGTTATTTGATTAACGGGATCACATCATTAGTTGAATGATCTGATTGACATGACCCATTCCGTTAGCTTAGCACTCGATCGTTTAGTATGTTGCTATTGCTTTCTTCATGACTTATACATGTTCCTATGACTATGAGATTATGCAACTCCCATTTATCGGAGGAACACTTTGTGTGCTACCAAACATCACAACGTAACTGGGTGATTATAAAGGTGCTCTACAGGTGTCTCCAAAGGTACTTGTTGGGTTGGCGTATTTCGAGATTAGGATTTGTCACTCTGAATGTCGGAGAGGTATCTCTGGGCCCTCTCGGTAATGCACATCACTTAAGCCTTGCAAGCATTGCAACTAATGAGTTAGTTGCGAGATGATGTATTACGGAACGAGTAAAGAGACTTGCCGGTAACGAGATTGAACTAGGTATTGGATACCGACGATCGAATCTCGGGCAAGTAACATACCGATGACAAAGGGAACAACGTATGTTGTTATGCGGTTTGACCGATAAAGATCTTCGTAGAATATGTAGGAACCAAAATGGGCATCCAGGTCCCGCTATTGGTTATTGACCAGAGACGTGTCTCGGTCATGTCTACATTGTTCTCGAACCGTAGGGTCCACACGCTTAAAGTTACGATGATAGTTTCTTTATGAGTTTATGTATTTTGATGTACCGAAGTTTGTTCAGAGTCCCGCATGTGATCATGGACATGACGAGGAGTCTCGAAATGGTCGAGACATAAAGATTGATATATTGGACGACTATATTCGGACACCGGAATTGTTCCGGGTGATTTCGGAGAAAACCGGAGTGCCGGGGGGTTACCGGAACCCCCCGGGAGAGTTAATGGGCCACATGGGCCTTGGTGGGAAGAGATAGGGGCGGCCAGGGTGGGCCGCGTGCCCCCTCTCCCTCTGGTCCGAATTGGACTAGGAGGGGGGGCGACACCCCCCTTTCCTTCCCCCATCTCCCTCCCCCCTCCTAGTAGGAGTTGGAAAGGAGGAATCCTACTCCTACTAGGAGGAGGATTCCTCCTCCTTGGCGTGCCCCAAGGGGCCGGCCGGCCTCCCCCCTTGCTCCTTTATGTACGGGGGCGGGGGGCACCCCATAGACACACAAGTTGATCTCCGTGATCGTTCCTTAGCCGTGTGCGGTGCCCCCCTCCACGATATTACACCTCGGTCATATTGTAGCAGTGCTTAGGCGAAGCCCTACGACGGTTGAACATCAAGATCGTCACCACACCATCGTGCTGACGGAACTCCTCCCCGAAGCTTTGCTGGATCGGAGCCCGGGGTGCGTCATCGAGCTGTACGTGTGTCAAGAACTCGGAGGTGCCGGAGTAACGGTGCGGATCGGTTGGACCGGGAAGACGTACGACTACTTCCTCTACGTTGCGTCAACGCTTCCGCTTCGGTCTACGAGGGTACATAGACAACACTCTCCCCTCTCGTTGCTATGAATCACCATGATCTTGCATGTGCGTAGGAAATTTTTTGAAATTATTGCGTTCCCCAACAGTGGTATCAGAGCCTAGGTTTTATGGTTTGATGTTATATGCACGAGTAGAACACAAGTGAGTTGTGGGCGATATAAGTCATACTGCTTACCAGCATGTCATACTTTGGTTCGGCGGTATTGTTGGATGAAGCGGCCCGGACCGACATTACGCGTACGCTTACGCGAGACTGGTTCTACCGCCGTGCTTTGCACATAGGTGGCTACCGGGTGTGAGTTTCTCCAACTTTAGTTGAACCGAGTGTGGCTACGCCCGGTCCTTGCGAAGGTTAAAACAACACCAACTTGACAAACTATCGTTGTGGTTTTGATGCGTAGGTGAGATTGGTTCTTGCTTAAGCCCGTAGCAGCCACGTAAAGCTTGCAACAACAAAGTAGAGGACGTCTAACTTGTTTTTGCAGGGCATGTTGTGATGTGATATGGTCAAGACATGATGAATTTTATTGTATGAGATGATCATGTTTTGTAACCGAGTTATCGGCAACTGGCAGGAGCCATATGGTTGTCGCTTTATTGTATGCAATGCAATCGCCCTGTAATGCTTTACTTTATCACTAAGCGGTAGCGATAGTCGTAGAAGCATAAGATTGGCGAGACGACAATGATGCTACGATGGAGATCAAGGTGTCGCGCCGGTGACGATGGTGATCATGACGGTGCTTCGAAGATGGAGATCACAAGCACAAGATGATGATGGCCATATCATATCACTTATATTGATTGCATGTGATGTTTATCTTTTATGCATCTTATCTTGCTTTGATTGACGGTAGCATTTTAAGATGATCTCTCACTAATTATCAAGAAGTATTCTCCCTGAGTATGCACCGTTGCCAAAGTTCGTCGTGCCCAGACACCATGTGATGATCGGGTGTGATAAGCTCTACGTCCATCTACAATGGGTGCAAGCCAGTTTTGCAAACGCAGAATACTCGGGTTAAACATGACGAGCCTAGCATATGCAGATATGGCCTCGGAACACGGAGACCGAAAGGTCGAGCGTAAATCATATAGTAGATATGATCAACATAAGATGTTCACCATTGAAAACTAATCCATTTCATGTGATGATCGGTTATGGTTTAGTTGAATTTGGATTACGTGATCACTTAGAGGATTAGAGGGATGTCTATCTAAGTGGGAGTTCTTAAGTAATATGATTAATTGAACTTAAATTTATCATGAACTTAACCTGATATTATCTTGCTTGTCTATTTTGATTGTAGATAGATGGCCCGTGCTGTTGTTTCGTTGAATTTTAATGCGTTCCTTGAGAAAGCAAAGTTGAAAGATGATGGTAGCAACTACGCGGACTGGGTCCGTAACTTGAGGATTATCCTCATTGCTGCACAGAAAAGTTACGTCCTGGAAGCACCGCTGGGTGCCAGGCCTGCTGCTGATGCAACTAACGACGTTAAGAACGTCTGGCAGAGCAAAGCTGATGACTACTCGATAGTTCTATGTGCCATGCTTTACGGCTTAGAACCGGGACTTCAACGACGTTTTGAATGTCATGGAGCATATGAGATGTTCCAGGAGTTGAAGTTAATATTCCAGAAGAATGCCCGGATTGAGAGATATGAAGTCTCCAATAAGTTCTATAGCTGCAAGATGGAGGAGAATAGTTCTGTCAGTGAGCATATACTCAAGATGTCTGGGTATTGTAATCACTTGATTCAACTGGGAGTTACTCTTCCGGATGATAGCGTCATTGACAGAATTCTCCAATCACTTCCACCAAGCTACAAGAGCTTCGTGATGAACTATAATATGCAAGGGATGGATAAGACAATTCATGAGCTCTTCGCAATGCTAAAGGCTGCGGAGGTAGAAATCAAGAAGGAGCATCAAGTGTTGATGGTCAACAAGACCACTAGTTTCAAGAAAAAGGGCAAAGGGAAGAAGAAGGGGAACTTCAAGAAGAATAGCAAGCAAGTTGCTGCTCAAGAGAAGAAACCCAAGTCTGGACCTAAGCCTGAAACTGAGTGCTTCTACCGCAAGCAGACTGGTCACTGGAAGCGGAACTGCCCCAAGTATTTGGCAGATAAGAAGGATGACAAGGTGAACAAAGGTATATGTGATATACATGTTATTGATGTGTACCTTACTAGAGCTCGCAGTAGCACCTAGCTATTTGATACTGGTTCTGTTGCTAATATTTGCAACTCGAAACAGGAACTACGGATTAAGCGAACACTAGCAAAGGATTTGGTGACGATGCGCATGGGAAATGGTTCCAAAGTCGATGTGATCGTGGTCGGCACGCTACCTCTACATCTACCTTCGGGATTAGTATTAGACCTAAGTAATTGTTATTTGGTGCCAGCGTTGAGTATGAACATTATATCTGGATCTTGTTTGATGCGAGACAGTTATTCATTTAAATCAGAGAATAATGGTTGTTCTATTTATATGAGTAATATCTTTTATGGTCATGCACCCTTGAAGAGTGGTCTATTTTTGATGAATCTCGATAGTAGTGATACACATATTCATAATGTTGAAGCCAAAAGATGCAAAGTTGATAATGATAGTGCAACTTATTTGTGGCACTGTCGTTTAGGTCATATCGGTGTAAAGCGCATGAAGAAACTCCATACTGATGGACTTTTGGAACCACTTGATTATGAATCACTTGGTACTTGCGAACCGTGCCTCATGGGCAAGATGACTAAAACGCCGTTCTCCGGTACTATGGAGAGAGCAACAGATTTGTTGGAAATCATACATACAGATGTATGTGGTCCGATGAATGTTGAGGCTCGTGGCGGATATCGTTATTTTCTCACCTTCACAGATGATTTAAGCAGATATGGGTATATCTACTTAATGAAGCATAAGTCTGAAACATTTGAAAAGTTCAAAGAATTTCAGAGTGAAGTTGAAAATCATCGTAATAAGAAAATAAAGTTTCTACGATCTGATCGTGGAGGAGAATATTTGAGTTACGAGTTTGGTCTACACTTGAAACAATGCGGAATAGTTTCGCAACTCACGCCACCCGGAACACCACAGCGTAATGGTGTGTCCGAACGTCGTAATCGTACTTTACTTGATATGGTGCGATCTATGATGTCTCTTACAGATTTACCGCTATCGTTTTGGGGTTATGCTTTAGAGACGGCCACATTCACATTAAATAGGGCACCATCAAAATCCGTTGAGACGACACCTTATGAACTATGGTTTGGCAAGAAACCAAAGTTGTCGTTTCTTAAAGTTTGGGGCTGCGATGCTTATGTGAAAAAGCTTCAACCTGATAAGCTCGAACCCAAATCGGAGAAATGTGTCTTCATAGGATACCCAAAGGAGACAGTTGGGTACACCTTCTATCACAGATCCGAAGGCAAGACATTCGTTGCTAAGAATGGATCCTTTCTAGAGAAGGAGTTTCTCTCGAAAGAAGTGAGTGGGAGGAAAGTAGAACTTGATGAGGTAACTATACCTGCTCCCTTGTTGGAAAATAGTACATCACAGGAACCGGTTTCTGTGACGTCAAAACCAACTAGTGAGGAAGTTGATGATGATCATAGAACTTCAGATCAAGTTGCTACAGAACCTCGTAGGTCAAACAGAGTAAGATCCGCACCAGAGTGGTACGGTAATCCTATTCTGGAAGTCATGCTACTAGATCATGATGAACCTACGAACTATGAAGAAGCGATGGTGAGCCCAGATTCCGCAAAATGGCTTGAAGCCATGAAATCTGAGATGGGATCCATGTATGAGAACAAAGTATGGACTTTGGTTGACTTGCCCGATGGTCGGCAAGCAATTGAGAATAAATGGATCTTCAAGAAGAAGACTGACGCTGACGGTAATGTTACTGTCTACAAAGCTCGACTTGTTGCAAAAGGTTTTCGACAAGTTCAAGGGATTGACTACGATGAGACCTTCTCACCCGTAGCGATGCTTAAGTCTGTCCGAATCATGTTAGCAATTGCCGCATTTTATGATTATGAAATTTGGCAAATGGATGTAAAAACTGCATTCCTGAATGGGTTTCTGGAGGAAGAGTTGTATATGATGCAACCAGAAGGTTTTATCGATCCAAAGGGAGCTAACAAAGTGTGCAAGCTCCAGCGATCCATTTATGGACTGGTGCAAGCCTCTCGGAGTTGGAATAAACGCTTTGATAGTGTGATCAAAGCATTTGGGTTTATACAGACTTTTGGAGAAGCCTGTATTTACAAGAAAGTGAGTGGGAGCTCTGTAGCATTTCTAATATTATATGTGGATGACATATTATTGATTGGAAATGATATAGAATTTCTGGATAGCATAAAGGGATACTTGAATAAAAGTTTTTCAATGAAAGACCTCGGTGAAGCTGCTTACATATTGGGCATTAAGATCTATAGAGATAGATCAAAACGCTTAATTGGACTTTCACAAAGCACATACCTTGACAAAGTTTTGAAGAAGTTCAAAATGGATCAAGCAAAGAAAGGGTTCTTGCCTGTATTGCAAGGTGTGAAGTTGAGTAAGACTCAATGCCCGACCACTGCAGAAGATAGAGAGAAAATGAAAGATGTTCCCTATGCTTCAGCCATAGGCTCTATCATGTATGCAATGTTGTGTACCAGACCTGATGTGTGCCTTGCTATAAGTTTAGCAGGGAGGTACCAAAGTAATCCAGGAGTGGATCACTGGACAGCGGTCAAGAACATCCTGAAGTACCTGAAAAGGACTAAGGATATGTTTCTCGTATATGGAGGTGACAAAGAGCTCATCGTAAATGGTTACGTTGATGCAAGCTTTGACACTGATCCGGACGATTCTAAATCGCAAACCGGATACGTGTTTACATTAAACGGTGGAGCTGTCAGTTGGTGCAGTTCAAAACAAAGCGTCGTGGCGGGATCTACGTGTGAAGCGGAATACATAGCTGCTTCGGAAGCAGCTAATGAAGGAGTCTGGATGAAGGAGTTCATATCCGATCTAGGTGTCATACCTAGTCCATCGGGTCCAATGAAGATCTTTTGTGACAATACTGGAGCGATTGCCTTAGCGAAGGAATCCAGATTTCACAAGAGAACCAAGCACATCAAGAGACGCTTCAATTCCATCCGGGATCTAGTCCAGGTGGGAGACATAGAGATTTGCAAGATACATACGGATCTGAATGTTGCAGACCCGTTGACTAAGCCTCTTCCACGAGCAAAACATGATCAGCACCAAGACTCCATGGGTGTTAGAATCATTACTGTGTAATCTAGATTATTGACTCTAGTGCAAGTGGGAGACTGAAGGAAATATGCCCTAGAGGCAATAATAAAGTTATTATTTATTTCCTTACATGATAAATGTTTATTATTCATGCTAGAATTGTATTAACCGGAAACATAATACATGTGTGAATATATAGACAAACAGAGTGTCACTAGTATGCCTCTACTTGACCAGCTTGTTAATCAAAGATGGTTATGTTTCCTAACCATGGACAAAGAGTTGTTATTTGATTAACGGGATCACATCATTAGTTGAATGATCTGATTGACTTGACCCATTCCGTTAGCTTAGCACCCGATCGTTTAGTATGTTGCTATTGCTTTCTTCATGACTTATACATGTTCCTATGACTATGAGATTATGCAACTCCCGTTTACCGGAGGAACACTTTGTGTGCTACCAAATGTCACAACGTAACTGGGTGATTATAAAGGTGCTCTACAGGTGTCTCCAAAGGTACTTGTTGGGTTGGCGTATTTCGAGATTAGGATTTATCACTCCGAATGTCGGAGAGGTATCTCTGGGCCCTCTCGGTAATGCACATCACTTAAGCCTTGCAAGCATTGCAACTAATGAGTTAGTTGCGAGATGATGTATTACGGAACGAGTAAAGAGACTTGCCGGTAATGAGATTGAACTAGGTATTGGATACCGACGATCGAATCTCGGGCAAGTAACATACCGATGACAAAGGGAACAACGTATGTTGTTATGCGCTCTGACCGATAAAGATCTTCGTAGAATATGTAGGAACCAATATGGGCATCCAGGTCCCGCTATTGGTTATTGACCAGAGACGTGTCTCGGTCATGTCTACATTGTTCTCGAACCGTAGGGTCCGCACGCTTAAAGTTACGATGACAATTTCTTTATGAGTTTATGTATTTTGATGTACCGAAGTTTGTTCGGAGTCCCGGATGTGATCATGGACATGACGAGGAGTCTCGAAATGGTCGAGACATAAAGATTGATATATTGGACGACTATATTCGGACACCGGAATTGTTCCGGGTGATTTCGGAGAAAACCGGAGTGCCGGGGGGTTACCGTAACCCCCCGGGAGAGTTAATGGGCCACATGGGCCTTGGTGGGAAGAGAGAGGGGCGGCCAGGGTGGGTCGCGCGCCCCCTCTCCCTCTGGTCCGAATTGGACTAGGAGGGGGGCGGCACTCCCCTTTCCTTCCCCCCTCTCCCTTCCCCCTCCTAGTAGGAGTAGGAAAGGAGGAATCCTACTCCTACTAGGAGGAGGATTCCTCCTCCTTGGCGCGCCCCAAGGGGCCGGCCGGCCTCCCCCCCCTTGCTCCTTTATATACGGGAGCGGGGGGCACCCCATAGGCACACAAGTTGATCTTCGTGATTGTTCCTTAGCCGTGTACGGTGCCCCCCTCCACGATATTACACCTCGGTCATATTGTAGCAGTGCTTAGGTGAAGCCCTGCGACGGTTGAACATCAAGATCGTCACCACGCCGTCGTGCTGACGGAACTCCTCCCAGAAGCTTTGCTGGATCGGAGCCCGGGGTGCGTCATCGAGCTGTACGTGTGTCAAGAACTCGAAGGTGCCGGAGTAACGGTGCTTGGATCGGTTGGACCGGGAAGACGTACGACTACTTCCTCTATGTTGCGTCAATGCTTCCGCTTCGGTCTACGAGGGTACATAGACAACACTCTCCCCTCTCGTTGCTATGCATCACCATGATCTTGCGTGTGCGTAGGATTTTTTTTGAAATTACTGCGTTCCCCAACACCAGAGTCTCGGCTGGCAGAAGGTCGTTGAAGAGCTGGCTGGCGACAACCAAGAGATACGCGTGCAATACAGGGAGATCACGCGGTGGTTCCCAAGTGTTCAGATGATGAGGATCCACGCGTGCGGTCTCGTGAAGGTGATCACGGATGCTGAAAAGCTCCATTCTTTCCCCGCCGGCTTCAACGTCCCTTCGGTGACCATCCTCATGTGGCAATGCGCGAGGTTCAGCGCTCCCCCGACCCAGGCATCGCGCCCGCTGGTGGATGTACCGCTCATCCATCGCGGCACCGGCCCAGCCGGATGCAGAGCGTGTTGCGTCCAGGACTGAGCACATCAGCGACGTCGTGCTTGACCTCCCAACGCCCGTCAACGCCACCTACAGGGACCACCACGGTCCATCTGTCCTCCTTGGGCCAGACGACAACTCCAACAATGAGTCATCTGACAAGGAGGTTGAGGAGGTCGTCGTCCTCTTAGACTTCGGAGGTGCAGATGGTTACGCCGGTCAGCGCTGCCGTGGAGGGTGACCGAAACCTACCCATTGAGGTGGACGAGCTGCCAGATCTGCCTGAAGCCGTCATCATCAAGCAGGAGGTTGAGGAGGAGGGTGTGGCGCCGGCAGTACAGGAGGTCAAGAAGAAGAAGAGGGCAATCGTGAAGAGGGTAGTTGTGGAGGTGCGCCGCTCCGAGCGCCTGAAGCTGCACAAGGAGGAGTGAAGAAAAAGGATGCTGAAGAAGAAAGTAGGGTCTGTTGGAAATATGCCCTAGAGGCAATAATAAAAGTATTATTATATTTCCTTGTTCATGATAATTGTCTTTTATTCATGCTATAACTGTATTATCCGGAAATCGTAATACACGTGTGAATACATAGACCACAATATGTCCCTAGTGAGCCTCTAGTTGACTAGCTCGTTGTGATCAACAGATAGTCATGGTTTCCTGGCTATGGACATTGGATGTCATTGATAACGGGATCACATCATTAGGAGAATGATGTGATGGACAAGACCCAATCCTAAGCATAGCACAAGATCGTGTAGTTCATTTGCTAGAGCTTTTCCAATGTCAAAGTATCTCTTCCTTAGACCATGAGATCGTGTAACTCCCGGATACCGTAGGAGTGCTTTGGGTGTATCAAACGTCACAACATAACTGGGTGACTATAAAGGTGCACTACAGGTATCTCCGAAAGTGTCTATTGGGTTGACACGGATCGAGACTGGGATTTGTCACTCCGTATGACGGAGAGGTATCTCTGGGCCCACTCGGTAATGCATCATCATAATGAGCTCAAAGTGACCAAGTGGTTGGTCACGGGATCATGCATTACGGTACGAGTAAAGTGACTTGCCGATAACGAGACTGAATAAGGTATTGGGATACTGACGATCGAGTCTCGGGCAAGTAACGTACCGATTGACAAAGGGAATTGTATACGGGGTTGTCTAATCCTCGACATCGTGGTTCAACCGATGAAATCATCATGGAACATGTGGGAGCCAACATGGGTATCCAGATCCCGCTGTTGGTTATTGATCGGAGAGTCGTCTCGGTCATGTCTGCATGTCTCCCGAACCCGTAGGGTCTACACACTTAAGGTTCAGTGACGCTAGGGTTGTATGAATATGAGTATGCAGCATACCGAATGTTGTTCGGAGTCTCGGATGGGATCCCGGACGTCACGAGGAGTTTCGGAATGGTCCGGAGGTAAAGAATTATATATAGGAAGTGGTATTTCGGCCATCGGGAAAGTTTCGGGGTCACCCGGTAATGTATCGGGACCACCGAAAGGGTCCCGGGGGTCCACCGGGTGGGGCCACCCATCCCGGAGGGCCCCATGGGCTGAAGTGGGAGGGGAACCAGCCCATAGTGGGCTGGTGCGCCCCCCTAGGCCCACCCCCTGCGCCTAGGGTTGAAACCCTAGGGTGGGGGGGGCGCACCACATGCCTTGGGGGGCAAGTTCCCCCCCTGGCGCCGCCCCCTTGGGAGATTGGATCTCCCAGGGCCGGCGCCCCCCCCCTCTGGGGGCCTATATAAAGGAGGGCAGGGGGGAGGGCAGCCGCGCCCTGTGCATTGGCGCCTCCCTCCCCCTGCTACACCTCGTCCTCCTCCCGCAGCAGCTTGGCGAAGCCCTGCCGGAGTTCTGCTGCATCCACCACCACGCCGTCGTGCTGCCGGATCATCATCAACCTCTCCTTCCCCCTTGCTGGCTCAAGAAGGAGGAGACGTCTCCCGTATCGTACGTGTGTTGAACGCGGAGGTGCTGTCCGTTCAGCACTTGGTCATCGGTGATCTGAATCACGGCGAGTACGACTCCATCATCACCATCCCCTTGAACGCTTCCGCACCCGATCTACAAGTGGTATGTAGATGCAAACTCACTCCCTTGACTCGTTGCTTAGATGAACTCATAGATGGATCTTGGTGAAACCGTAGGAAAAATTTTAATTTTCTGCAACGTTCCCCAACAGTGGCATCACGAGCCAGGTCTATGCGTAGTTCTCTATTGCACGAGTAGAACACAATTTTGTTGTGGGTGTGGATCTTGTCAACTTGCTTGCCGCTACCAGTCTTTTCTTGCTTCAGCGGTATTGTGGGATGAAGCGGCCCGGACCAACCTTACACGTACGCTTACGTGAGACTGGTTCCACCGACAGACATGCACTAGTTGCATAAGGTGGCTGGCGGGTGTCTGTCTCTCCCACTTTAGTTGGAGCGGATTCCATGAAAAGGGTCCTTATGAAGGGTAAATAGAAGTTGACAAAATCACGTTGTGGTTATTCGTAGGTAAGAAAACGTTCTTGCTAGAACCCAATTGCAGCCACGTAAAAGATGCAACAACAATTAGAGGACGTCTAACTTGTTTTTGCAGCAATTGTCATGTGATGTGATATGGCCAGAAGTTGTGATGAATGATGAATGATATATTGTGATGTATGAGATCATGTTCTTGTAATAGGAATCACGACTTGCATGTCGATGAGTATGACAACCGGCAGGAGCCATAGGAGTTGTCTTTATTTTTGTATGACCTGCGTGTCATTGAAGAACGCCATGTAAATTACTTTACTTTATTGCTAAACGCGTTAGCCATAGAAGTAGAAGTAGTCGTTGGCGTGACAACTTCATGAAGACACGATGATGGAGATCATGATGATGGAGATCATGGTGTCATGCCGGTGACAAGATGATCATGGAGCCCCGAAGATGGAGATCAATGGAGCTATATGATATTGGCCATATCATGTCACTACTATATAATTGCATGTGATGTTTATTATGTTTATGCATCTTGTTTACTTAGAACGACGGTAGTAAATAAGATGATCCCTTACAACAATTTCAAGAAGTGTTCTCCCCTAACTGTGCACCGTTGCTACAGTTCGTCGTTTCGAAGCACCACGTGATGATCGGGTGTGATAGATCCTTACGTTCACATACAACGGGTGTAAGACAGTTTTACACATGCAAAACACTTAGGGTTAACTTGACGAGCCTAGCATGTACAGACATGGCCTCGGAACACGGAGACCGAAAGGTCGAACACGAGTCGTATGGAAGATACGATCAACATGAAGATGTTCACCGACGATGACTAGTCCGTCTCACATGATGATCGGACACGGCCTAGTCGACTCGGATCGTGTAACACTCAGATGACTAGAGGGATGTCTAATCTGAGTGGGAGTTCATTGTAATAATTTGATTAGATGAACTTAATTATCATGAACTTAGTCTAAAACCTTTGCAAATATGTCTTGTAGATCAAATGGCCAACGCTCATGTCAACATGAACTTCAACGCGTTCCTAGAGAAAACCAAGCTGAAAGATGATGGCAGCAACTATACGGACTGGGTCCGGAACCTGAGGATCATCCTCATAGCTGCCAGGAAACAATATGTCCTGGAAGGACCGCTAGGTGACGCTCCCGTCCCAGAGAACCAAGACGTTATGAACGCTTGGCAGTCTCGTGCTGATGATTACTCCCTCGTTCAGTGCGGCATGCTTTACAGCTTAGAACCGGGGCTCCAAAAGCGTTTTGAGCATCACGGAGCATATGAGATGTTCGAAGAGCTGAAACTAGTTTTCCAAGCTCATGCCCGGGTCAAGAGATATGATGTCTCCGACAAGTTCTATAGTTGTAAGATGGAGGAAAACAGTTCTGTCAGTGGGCACATACTCAAAATGTCTGGGTTGCACAACCGCCTGACTTAGCTGAACATTAACCTCCCTGATGAGGCGGTCATTGACAGAATCCTTCAGTCGCTCCCACCAAGCTACAAGAGCTTTGTGATGAACTACAATATGCAGGGGATGGTGATGACCATTCCTGAAGTATTTTCAATGCTGAAGACAGCAGAGGTTGAAATCAAGAAAGAACATCAAGTGTTGATGGTCAATAAGACCACTAAGTTCAAGAAGGGCAAGGGCAAGAAGAACTTCAAGAAGGACGGCAAGGATGTTGCCGCGCCCGGTAAGCCAGTTACCGGGAAGAAGTCAAAGAATGGACCCAAGCCTGAGACTGAGTGCTTTTATTGCAAGGGGAAGGGTCACTGGAAGCGGAACTGCCCCAAATACTTAGCGGATAAGAAGGCCGGCAACACCAAAGGTATATTTGATATACATGTAATTGATGTGTACCTTACCAGTTCTCGTAGTAACTCCTGGGTATTTGATACCGGTGCCGTTGCTCATATTTGTAACTCACAGCAGGAGCTGCGGAATAAACGGAGGCTGGCGAAGGACGAGGTGACGATGCGCGTCGGGAATGGTTCCAGGGTCGATGTGATCGCCGTCGGCACGCTACCTCTACATTTACCTATGGGATTAGTTATAAACCTTAATAATTGTTATTTGGTGCCAAGTTTGAGCATGAACATTGTATCTGGATCTCGTTTGATACGAGATGGCTACTCATTTAAATCCGAGAATAATGGTTGTTCTATTTATATGAGAGATATGTTTTATGGTCATGCCCCTATGGTCAATGGTTTATTCTTAATGAATCTCGAGCGTAATGTTACACATATTCATAGTGTGAATGCCAAAAGATGTAAAGTTGATAACGATAGTCCCACATACTTGTGGCACTGCCGCCTTGGTCACATTGGTGTCAAGCGCATGAAGAAGCTCCATGCTGATGGACTTTTAGAGTCTCTCGATTATGAATCATTTGACACATGCTAACCATGCCTCATGGGCAAAATGACCAAGACTCCGTTCTCCGGAACAATGGAGCGAGCAACCAACTTGTTGGAAATCATACATACCGATGTGTGCGGTCCAATGAGTGTTGAGGCTCACGGAGGATATCGTTATGTTCTCACTCTCACTGATGACTTGAGTAGATATGGGTATGTATACTTGATGAAACACAAGTCTGAGACCTTTGAAAAGTTCAAGGAATTTCAGAATGAGGTAGAGAATCAACGTGACCGAAAGATAAAGTTCCTACGATCAGATCGCGGAGGAGAATATTTAAGTCACGAATTTGGTACACACTTAAGGAAATGTGGAATCGTTTCACAACTCAGGTCGCCTGGAACACCTCAGCGTAATGGTGAGTCCAAACGTCGTAATTGCACTCTATTGGATATGGTGCGGTCTATGATGTCTCTTACCGATTTACCGCTATCATTTTGGGGATACGCTCTAGAGACAGCTACATTCACTTTAAATAGGGCACCGTCTAAATCCGTTGAGACGACACCGTATGAATTATGGTTTGGGAAGAAACCTAAGCTGACGTTTCTAAAAGTTTGGGGATGCGATGCTTATGTCAAGAAACTTCAACCTGAAAAGCTCGAACCCAAGTCGGAAAAATGCGTCTTCATAAGATACCCTAAGGAAACCGTTGGGTATACCTTCTACTTAAGATCCGAGGGCAAGATCTTTGTTGCCAAGAACGGATGCTTTCTGGAAAAAGAGTTTCTCTCGAAAGAAGTAAGTGGGAGGAAAGTAGAACTCGATGAAGTACTACCTCTCGAACGGGAAAGTGGTGCAGCGCAGGAAAATGTTCCTGTGATGCCTACACCAACCGAAGAGGAAAATAATGATGATGATCAAGGTACTTCGGATCAAGTTACTACTGAACTTCGTAGGTCCACAAGGACACGTTCCGCACCAGAGTGGTACGGCAACCCTGTCCTGGAAATCATGTTGTTAGACAACGGTGAACCTTCGAACTATGAAGAAGCGATGGCGGGCCCAGATTCCAACAAATGGCTTGAAGCCATGAAATCCGAGATAGAATCCATGTATGAAAACAAAGTATGGACTTTGACAGACTTGCCCGATGATCGGCGAGCGATAGAAAACAAATGGATCTTTAAGAAGAAGACGGACGCGGATGGAAATGTTACCATCTATAAAGCTCGACTTGTCGCTAAGGGTTATCGACAAGTTCAAGGGATTGACTACGACGAGACATTCTCTCCCGTAGCGAAGCTGAAGTCCGTCCGAATCATGTTAGCAATTGCCGCATACTATGATTATGAGATATGGCAGATGGACGTCAAAACGGCATTCCTTAACGGACATCTTAAGGAAGAGCTGTATATGATGCAGCCGGAAGGTTTTGTCGATCCTAAGAACGCTAACAAAGTTTGCAAGCTCCAGCGATCCATTTATGGGCTGGTGCAAGCATCTCGGAGTTGGAACATTCGCTTTGATGAGATGATCAAAGCGTTTGGGTTTATGCAGACTTATGGAGAAGCCTGCGTTTACAAGAAAGTGAGTGGGAGCTCTGTAGCATTTCTCATATTATATGTAGATGACATACTCTTGATGGGAAATGATATAGAACTTTTGGACAGCATTAAGGCCTACTTGAATAAGTGTTTTTCAATGAAGGACCTTGGAGAAGCTGCTTATATATTAGGCATCAAGATCTATAGAGATAGATCGAGACGCCTCATAGGTCTTTCACAAAGCACATACCTTGATAAGATTTTGAAGAAGTTCAAAATGGATCAGTCCAAGAAGGGGTTCTTGCCTGTGTTGCAAGGTGTGAGATTGAGCTCGGCTCAATCCCCGACCACGGCAAAAGATAAAGAAGAGATGAGTGTCATCCCCTATGCTTCAGCCATAGGATCTATTATGTATGCCATGCTGTGTACCAGACCTGATGTAAACCTTGCCGTAAGTTTGGTAGGAAGGTACCAAAGTAATCCCGGCAAGGAACACTGGACAGCGGTCAAGAATATCCTGAAGTACCTGAAAAGGACAAAGGACATGTTTCTCGTTTATGGAGGTGACGAAGAGCTCGTCGTAAAGGGTTACGTCGACGCTAGCTTCGACACAGATCTGGATGACTCTAAGTCACAAACCGGATACGTGTATATGTTGAATGGTGGAGCAGTAAGCTGGTGCAGCTGCAAGCAGAGCATCATGGCGGGATCTACATGTGAAGCGGAGTACATGGCAGCCTCGGAGGCAGCACATGAAGCAATTTGGGTGAAGGAGTTCATCACCGACCTAGGAGTCATACCCAATGCGTCGGGGCCGATCAAACTCTTCTGTGACAACACTGGAGCTATTGCCCTTGCCAAGGAGCCCAGGTTTCACAAGAAGACCAGGCACATCAAGCGTCGCTTCAACTCCATCCGTGAAAATGTTCAAGATGGAGACATAGAAATTTGCAAAGTACATACGGATCTGAATGTCGCAGATCCGTTGACTAAACCTCTCTCGCAAGCAAAACATGATCAACACCAGAACTCTATGGGTGTTCGATTCATCACAATGTAACTAGATTATTGACTCTAGTGCAAGTGGAAGACTGTTGGAAATATGCCCTAGAGGCAATAATAAAAGTATTATTATATTTCCTTGTTCATGATAATTGTCTTTTATTCATGCTATAACTGTATTATCCGAAAATCGTAATACACATGTGAATGCATAGACCACAATATGTCCCTAGTGAGCCTCTAGTTGACTAGCTCGTTGTGATCAATAGATAGTCATGGTTTCCTGGCTATGGACATTGGATGTCGTTGATAACGGGATCACATCATTAGGAGAATGATGTGATGGACAAGACCCAATCCTAAGCATAGCACAAGATCGTGTAGTTCGTTTGCTAGAGCTTTTCCAATGTCAAAGTATCTCTTCCTTAGACCATGAGATCGTGTAACTCCTGGATACCGTAGGAGTGCTTTGGGTGTATCAAACGTCACAACGTAACTGGGTGACTATAAAGGTGCACTACAGGTATCTCCGAAAGTGTCTGTTGGGTTGACACGGATTGAGACTGGGATTTGTCACTCCGTATGACGGAGAGGTATCTCTGGGCCCACTCGGTAATGCATCATCATAATGAGCTCAAAGTGACCAAGTGGTTGGTCACGGGATCATGCATTACGGTATGAGTAAAGTGACTTGCCGGTAACGAGACTGGACAAGGTATTGGGATACTGACGATCGAGTCTCGGGCAAGTAACGTACCGATTGACAAAGGGAATTGTATACGGGGTTGTTTAATCCTCGACATCGTGGTTCAACTGATGAAATCATCGTGGAACATGTGGGAGCCAACATGGGTATCCAGATCCCGCTGTTGGTTATTGACCGGAGAGTCGTCTCGGTCATGTCTGCATGTCTCCCGAACCCGTAGGGTCTACACACTTAAGGTTCGGTGACGCTAGGGTTGTATGAATATGAGTATGCAGCATACCGAATGTTGTTCGGAGTCTCGGATGGGATCCCGGACGTCACGAGGAGTTTCGGAATGGTCCGAAGGTAAAGAATTATATATAGGAAGTGGTATTTCGGCCATCGGGAAAGTTTCGGGGTCACCCGGTAATGTACCGGGACCACCGGAAGGGTCCTGGGGGTCCACCGGGTGGGGCCACCCATCCCGGAGGGCCCCATGGGCTGAAGTGGGAGGGAAACCATCCCATAGTGGGCTGGTGCGCCCCCCTAGGCCCACCCCCTGCGCCTAGGGTTGAAACCCTAGGGTGGGGGGGGGGGGCGCAACACATGCCTTGGGGGGCAAGTTCCCCCCCCCCCTGGCCGCCGCCCCCTTGGGAGATTGGATCTCCCAGGGCCGGCGCCCCCCCCTGGGGGCCTATATAAAGGAGGGCAGGGGGAGGCCAGCCGCACCCTGTGCATTGGCGCCTCCCTCCCCCTGCTACACCTCGTCCTCCTCCCGCAGCAGCTTGGCGAAGCCCTGCAGGAGTTCTGCTACATCCACCACCACGCCGTCGTGCTGCTGGATCATCATCAACCTCTCCTTCCCCTTGCTGGATCAAGAAGGAGGAGACGTCTCCCATCCCGTACGTGTGTTGAACGCGAAGGTGTTGTCCGTTCAGCACTTGGTCATCGGTGATCTGAATCACGGCGAGTACGACTCCATCATCACCATCCCCTTGAACGCTTCCGCGCCCGATCTACAAGTGGTATGTAGATGCAAACTCACTCCCTTGACTCGTTGCTTAGATGAACTCATAGATGGATCTTGGTGAAACCGTAGGAAAAATTTTAATTTTCTGCAACGTTCCCCAACAGGGTCTGCAGATGTGTGACGCCCCCGATTTAATCGTACACTAATCATGCACGCAAATGTGTACGATCAAGATCAGGGACTCACGGGAAGATATCACAACACAACTCTACAGATAAAATAAGTCATACAAGCATCATAATACAAGCCAGGGGCCTCGAGGGCTCGAATACAAGTGCTCGATCATGGACGAGTCAGCGGAAGCAACAATATCTGAGTACAGACATAAGTTAAACAAGTTTGCCTTAAGAAGGCTAGCACAAACTGGGATACAGATCGAAAGAGGCACAGGCCTCCTGCCTGGGATCCTCCTAACTACTCCTGGTCGTCATCAGCGGGCAGCACGTAGTAGTAGGCACCTCCAGTGTAGTAGGGGTCGTCGTCGACGGTGGCGTCTGGCTCCTGGACTCCAGCATCTGGTTGCGACAACCAGAAAGAAAGGAAAGGGGGAAAAGGGGGGGAGAAAGCAACCGTGAGTACTCATCCAAAGTACTCGCAAGCAAGGAACTACACTACATATGCATGGGTATATGTGTAAGGAGGCCATATCAGTGGACTGAACTGCAGAATGCCAGAATAAAAGGGGGATAGCTAATCCTGTCGAAGACTACGCTTCTGGTCACCTTCGTCTTGCAGCATATAGAAGAGAGTAGATTGAAGTCCTCCAAGTAGCATCTTCAAGTAGCATATCCAAGCAGCATCTCCAAGTAGCATCGCATAGCATAACCCTACCCGGCGATCCTCTCCTCGTCGCCCTGCGGAAAAGCGATCACCGGGTTGTATGTGGAACTTGGAAGGGTGTGTTTTATTAAGTATCCGGTTCTAGTTGTCATAAGGTCAAGGTACAACTCCAAGTCGTCCTGTTACCGAAGATCACGGCTATTCGAATAGATTAACTTCCCTGCAGGGGTGCACCACATAGCCCAACACGCTCGATCCCATTTGGCCGGACACACTTTCCTGGGTCATGCCCGGCCTCAGAAGATCAACACGTCGCAGCCCCACCTAGGCAAAACAGAGAGGCCAGCACGCCGGTCTAAACCTAAGCGCGCAGGGGTCTGGGCCCATCGCCCTGAGCACACCTGCACGTTGCGTACGCGGCCGGTGAGCAGACCTAGCAACCTCCATTACAAAGGAAGTTGCGTTAACGCAGTCCAACCCGGCGCGCGCCGCTCCGTCGCTGACGTCTGAAGTGCTTCGGCTGATACCACGACGTCGGGATACCCATAACTACTCCCACGTAGATGGTTAGTGCGTATAGGCTCGTAGCCAGACTCAGATCAAATACCAAGATCTCGTTAAGCGTGTTAAGTATCCGCGAACGCCGAACAGGGCCAGGCCCACCTGTCTCCTAGGTGGTCTCAACCTGCCCTGCCGCTCCGCCACAAAGTAACAGTCGGGGGGCCGTCGGGAACCCAGGCCCACCACTACCTGGACGGAGCCACCTGCCCCTTCAGCCCCCAACTCCGAATAGTATCACAGGTAATGTAACAGTGTAAAGTATATAGTATATGCCCGTGATCACCTCCCGAAGTGATCACAGCCCAGTAGTATAGCATGGCAGACTGACAAGAATGTAGGGCCAATGATGATAAACTAGCATCCTATACTAAGCATTTAGGATTGCAGGTAAGGTATCAACAGATGTAGCGACAATGTCAGGCTATGCATCAGAATAGGATTAGCGAAAGCAGTAACATGCTACACTACTCTAATGCAAGCAGTATAGAGAAGAGTAGGCGATATCTGGTGATCAAGGGGGGGGCTTGCCTGGTTGCTCTGGCAAGAGAGAGGGGTCGTCAACTCCGTAGTCGAACTGGTCAGCAGCAGCGTCGGTCTCGTAGTCTACCGGAGAGAAGAGGGGGAAGAAATAATGAATACAGAGCAAACAAAGCATCACAAAATATAACAAGGCAATACGCGGTGTTCGGTGTGCCCTAACGCGGTAGTAGGTAATACCGGTGAAGGGGGGAAAACATCCGGGAAAGTATTCCCGGTGTTTCGTGTTTTCGGGTAGAGGAGCCGGAGGGGGAAAGTTGCGGGTTCGATAGGTTAGGGGGGGTGTGGCGGACGAACGGACTGCGTATCCGGAATCGTCTCGTCGTTCTGAGCAACTTTCATGTTGAAATTATTTTAATCCGGATTACGGATTAAAAGATATGATTTATAAAAGATTTTATTAATTTCTAGAATTTTAATTAATTATTTAATTAATTTCGAAATTGCATTTATGACATCAGCATGATGTCATGCTGACATCATCAGTCAACAGGGTTGACTAAGTCAACCCGGACAGGTGGGTCCCGCATGTCATTCACTATTAACTTATTAACCTAATCAAAGTTTAACTAACCTTAGTTAATTAAGTTAATTAATGATTAGTGTTAATTAATTCAGAATTAATTAGTTTAATTAATTACCCAATTAATTTAACTAATGATTAGGGTTAATTAATCCGGAATTAACTAGATTAATTAATTGCTTAATTAATTAATTAATTAATTAATTAGCTAATTAATTTAATTCATTTCTATTTCCATTTTAGCTTCTGTTTTTATTTAAAACGTTCTTTGTTTTTTTTTTTTTGGGGGGTGGGGGTGGGGCCCCCACGTCAGTGGCCTGAGGCCAAACGGGCGGTGGGTGCGGGCGACGCGGGCGTTGCCCGAATCGGGCACGAACCAGGGCCGGTCGGGGCGCGACCCAGGGGCGGATCGGGGGCGCCCGAGGCACGGGGCCGGCGCGGCCGAGGCCACGACGCGGCCGCCGCCGGCGAGCGACGCCGGCGAGTCGGGGAGGGCGAACGGGGTGGGGGCTCGGGCCGGGGCCGAGCGTCGTGCGCGGGGGGGGGGGGGAACGAGGCCTCGGTCGGGGGGGGGAGCGAGGGGCTCGGGCCGAGCCGGCGACGGGGCCGGTCGGGGGCCACGGCGACGAGCGGGAGGGAGCCGGAGGGGGGCGTCGGTGCGGCGCAGAGGCCGGAACCGACGCCGACGGGGGAGGGGGAAGAGAGGGGGCGAGAGGGGAGCCTCACAGGGGGAGGCAGGGGCTCGGCCGGTGGGCTCGATGGGGGGCGGGGAAGACCGTTGGGGAGGGGGTCGGGGGAGCGCGCCGGCGACGGGGCGGCGAGGCCGAGCCGCGGCGGCGGAGGCCGCGCGGGCTCGGGGGGGGGCGACGGAGGGGAGGGAGGGGAGCCTCCGGGCGGCGTCGGAGGAGGAGGGGAGGCCCGGGGCCGCGGTGGGCGGCGGGGGTCGGCGGCGAGGTGGGAGTGGCGCGGCGGGGTGGTCCGGTCGGGGGGGTGGTCTCCGCCCCCGATCCGATCGGGGAGAGGAGAGGGGCGAGGGGGCGCGGGGGGGGGGGAGTGCGGTCGGTGGCTAGGGTTAGCCGCAGGGGTGGGGGGGGTTATGCGGCCGGCGGCTGGGCCGGTGGGTCGGCCCATGGGGGGGGGAGGGGAATGGGCCGAAAGGGGGAGTGGGGAGGGGGCCGGCTGGCTGGGCCAGGGGGGGGGTTATCCCCCTCTCTTTTATTTTGCTTTTCATTTATTATTTTCTTTTTCTGTTATTGGTTTATTTAAAATGCTCTGGCATTTTGTAAAAATTATTGCACCCCACCAATATTAGGTTAGTTATTTTAGAAAACCCCGGAACATTTTAGAACTTATTTTCGGAACTCGTTATCATTTGTTTTAGTTTTAAATTTTGTTTTAGGACGGGTCCGAATTAACGAGAGGTTATTTAACCGAACCGGGACGATTACTGTAGCATAACCACCCGGGCGTTACAAATCTCCTCCACTACAAGAAATCTCGTCCCGAGATTTAAGAGGGGGACTAAGGGGGAAGGTCTGGTTATGAAATCCTAACGAATCTTCTCAGTCTTGGTTCGTCTTCTCGAAGAGGTCGATCCATAACGTTGATGTCTCCATACCACGGCTTCAGGTCCTCACGATGAAGTCGTCATTTTTTTTTGAGTTTTCATTGTACATATGAAGGACAAGGGGTAACTTTGGAAAAACAGACCTCTGCAAGGTTGACTATCTGGTTGATAACATCGGGGATGGTGGCGGAAAGTAACTCTCAAATTGTAATTTAAGAAAACACCGAGAGCAAGTAAGACGGTGCAATAAGAAGTTTCGAGAGGATAGGCAATCGTTCATTGCCTGAAGCAGAGTGTGAAAGGGGTTCAGAGCAACGGGAATAAGTATTGTGTCCGATACCAGAATAGATCAACAGGCAAGTGGCCCGTGAATTACATACAAAGTCAAGCACGAGGAATAACTTTGACATCAGGTTGTACAGAAGAGTCAGGTTTCGATCCTGTGAAACTGTGGGTTATGGGCCCACCATGTGGTTAAAAGTAGAAGGTTGGTGACATCTTGCACGATCATGTAAGCAAGGCATGTTAGAGGAGAGTCTGAGGGTCATGTCGGCAACAACATAGGTACCAAGGGCGAGGGACGAAGAGAACCATTTTCCTGCTCGTTGAACGAGGCGGACCATTAGGCAAGGTTCTCGTCCATCGGTGGATACCGGAATGTCATCAATAATACTAACAGGGTCTTGCTGACAGAATTGTACACCGAGGTGCTTACTAAAGCAGTGACTTATTATTGCTTAAATCATATAAACCTCAAGAAGGTTAAACATAACAATGGAAAGGAAAATGTGTTTAAACACATATTTCAAGGGTATATCCCTTCCAAGGACAAGCGGAGCATGATATCCATGACAGGATAAAAAGTAGAAACCGTTTAGGTAAGGGGGAGGAATTTGATGACTATACCCATATAGCGGTGTTTGGATAATTGATAAATAAAATTTAGCATCGTGCTTCAAATGTTCCTGTTGAAAATCGGAGTACCATTGACATGCTTCGAGATAGCATTGACATGGTCTTCAGGTGAAGATCAGACTTTGGAAACACGAAGGATCCATCAGGAATAACTAGTAGAATAAGTCTTACAATTTCCTCATGGATGAACGGATAACCTTGCTGAAAAGGAATCTATAATGATAGGTCCTCCAGCCAGGGGGGGTGCTAGGCATGACATCATGTTACCGGGTCATCAAAGGATCAACATCATAACTCTTGGAAAGTTGTCCCAACCATCATATCTGACCGAGATTCAGATCCGATTGGTGTCAGGATACATCAGACTTAGGATACCTGAGAAGAAAAGGTGCAACGCAAATTGACGAGATGACATTGTAAGATTCTCGGGGAAATGAACTATGAAGTGATTTCCGTTAACAAGAGTCCATCATTAACCCAAGGAGAGGACAAGGAGGTGTCTGGTGAACCCAACGGCAATTCGCCGAGATTCCCCAAAAGATGGATTTCCACCATTAAGTGAACAAGGAGATAACATTTGCCAAATCAAATGATATAAGGAAGTATGCGCGAGGAAAACATACACAAATAAACATTGGTTGAAATGTGCGCCCGAAATATGGGTTGGGTTGCACGACCAATGTCAGAATGGTGATTCAATTAACGAAGGACTTAGAATGAACTATCGCCCATTCACTTCAAAGCAATAGGGTTGCTAGGAGTTTAGAATTCACACGTCATAGCTCCAATGTCGGTATTCCGGTTGAAAACAATACGAGGACCAAGGAATGAACGAAGATGGCAAGAAGTATTATGATATCAAGAATTATTAAGAGGTGGTGAAATCCTCACCACATTCTTGACAAAAAGAGATGGTAATACTTCCGAGGTAAGGAAGATCAATTGCTGGACAGCAAGGAACTCAAGGTATAACACCAAACATGAACAAGCTTGTGTTGGTGGGAAGGCAATAAAGTGGTCGATGATAATACAATTCATCGAGGCAAGGATGGTATTTCTCATCATGAATCCAATTGATATCCTGGATGAGCTCAGAATGTTGACGATCTCGAAACCTTTGTCGCGAGAGTTCATGAAGATGTAATCGATCGGCGACGACATCAAGTCAAAGTAATGATGAAGTGAAAGGTTATAGGAACCAAGGGTATGACACAAACTCGAACTCAAGCTTGTTGGTTAAGGTGAAAGGATATGACGAGGAAAATCGACGTAAGGTTAGTTCATCGTCGAAAATTTGTGCTCCGAGAATAAGGACCAGGTAGCACCGTTAGAATCGTCACGACAATGATATAGCCAAACAGGCTAGGAATGGCGTGATCGGGTACAAACTCGTACTTATAGAAGCTTACTGAAGAGTTGTTGAACCGTAGTGCGGTCTCGGTTCATTTATCGGTGTCTTTGAGTGTTTAATAACTCAGAGCCCGTGAAAAATTGGAATCAGTGGGAAGGTAGTACTTGATGAAGAGCTCATAAGAAGTTATGCAGTTCCATGATAATCTCGAGATACCAGGGGGGTAATACTCAACACAAGATCAAAGTAAAGGTTGGACTGGTGTACCGATCCATAGAAGACAAATGTTTTAACTTGTCCGAGAAATGGAATCAAAGAAGAACAATCATGGTCGGAACCACGGTTGCAAGGGATCAATTCACAGATACCATATGTTAGCTATCAAGGAAATAGTTATTATTACAAGAAGCTTCCATGATAGGATATACATCGCGTCCATGGGCATGAACACAAAGTTCAAGGTCGACTCCCACTTCCTCAATGCATAATCTTCCATTCACCTCTCGTATTTCGAAGATGACATTAGTTGTTGAAAGTTTTACCTGGTGCAATACCAGATAAGTATGACTCGTGAAAACTTTCGGGTTCACACGGTTTAGAGAAGGCATATGTTCAACCCATAGGGGCTTCTTAGAAACATATACCACAAGTTTCCAGAGTAAATAACACAAGCCCGAAAGCAGAGCATGGTTGGCCAAGCAGAGGATACAACTTAACAAGGGCGTCATGTATAAGGGGAAGAACTCACAAAGGGTTCAAATGTGAAGGACGCTGTCGGATAACAATCCAACAAAGGACTTGATAGTCCACAAAGGACCTGATATGAGTATCGGTACTCAACCAGAAGAGGAAGGAATGCAAATGCAACAAGTTATGGAATCATCTGAATAATTCAAAGCTTAAATAAAAAGGAATTATGATTTCCACAACAAAGGATCAGAAACAGACGTTCTGATCAAGGATGGATCAATTGAATATACCAGAGGCACAATCGACGACAGATAGTTTGGTCGAGAACCAGCTCATGTTTGAAAAACGTCTGAGCTGGAGAGATAATTTAAAAGGATCATCTGATGACTACTTGCATTCGCCACATATTGAGTCAACAGACTCAAAATGATAATGACAAGGAATGTCAATAAGATTTCTATACTTATGGGATTATTCATAATGAAAGCAAACAAGAAATTCCAGAGCAATAGGTTGCTGAGGATTTTTGGAATATCGGGTGGTATTTCAAAGACTTTTGTGTAACACATAAACAACTGGGGGATGAGCGGATATTCTATAAATGCGAGAATTAACCGTAGGGGTATTCAAGTGACAAGAACAGCAAGGCAGTAAGCTCAAGGGATTATCGAAACCACGACGAGTTTTTCAGGGTATCTTGTAATAACAAGACCAACTGGGGATGATATAAGAATAACAACTGTAAGTAGTTACCCATAAGGGTTGACGGTGGAAGGGGAATTGCAAACGCGATGAACACAAGTTCTCGGCCTAACAGCGGAAAGTATCTTCAGGGTCTTCACGTGCAGCAGACGATCGTCAATAATAAGGGGCTCTCCGGGTGAAAATGATAACGAGATCCTAATGTTAGATTTAGTAAGATTCATTTAACCCGAATAGAAGAGATGTCAGAGTCCCAGAGTATAGGTCGAGGAATAAAAGATCCTACTACCACCCGATGGCGACGTGGGCCCATGGGCCACACAGCCATGTTAGTAAAAGTTTTTCAACGACTAGACTCGACTTCGGCCAAGGAGTTGGAAAGGGGGATTCCTACAGGCAGTCGGCTCTGATACCAACTTGTGACGCCCCCGATTTAATCGTACACTAATCATGCACGCAAATGTGTACGATCAAGATCAGGGACTCACGGAAGATATCACAACACAACTCTACAGATAAAATAAGTCATACAAGCATCATAATACAAGCCAGGGGCCTCGAGGGCTCGAATACAAGTGCTCGATCATGGACGAGTCAGCGGAAGCAACAATATCTGAGTACAGACATAAGTTAAACAAGTTTGCCTTAAGAAGGCTAGCACAAACTGGGATACAGATCGAAAGAGGCACAGGCCTCCTGCCTGGGATCCTCCTAACTACTCCTGGTCGTCATCAGCGGGCAGCACGTAGTAGTAGGCACCTCCAGTGTAGTAGGGGTCGTCGTCGACGGTGACGTCTGGCTCCTGGACTCCAGCATCTGGTTGCAACAACCAGAAAGAAAGGAAAGGGGGAAAAGGGGGGAGAAAGCAACCGTGAGTACTCATCCAAAGTACTCGCAAGCAAGGAACTAAACTACATATGCATGGGTATATGTGTAAGGAGGCCATATCAGTGGACTGAACTGCAGAATGCCAGAATAAAAGGGGGATAGCTAATCCTGTCGAAGACTACGCTTCTGGTCACCTTCGTCTTACAGCATATAGAAGAGAGTAGATTGTAGTCCTCCAAGTAGCATCTTCAAGTAGCATATCCAAGCAGCATCTCCAAGTAGCATCGCATAGCATAACCCTACCCGGCGATCCTCTCCTCGTCGCCCTGCGGAAAAGCGATCACCGGGTTGTATGTGGAACTTGGAAGGGTGTGTTTTATTAAGTATCCGGTTCTAGTTGTCATAAGGTCAAGGTACAACTCCAAGTCGTCCTGTTACCGAAGATCACGGCTATTCGAATAGATTAACTTCCCTGCAGGGGTGCACCACATAGCCCAACACGCTCGATCCCATTTGGCCGGACACACTTTCCTGGGTCATGCCCGGCCTCGGAAGATCAACACGTCGCAGCCCCACCTAGGCAAAACAGAGAGGCCAGCACGCCGGTCTAAACCTAAGCGCGCAGGGGTCTGGGCCCATCGCCCTGAGCACACCTGCACGTTGCGTACGCGGCCGTGAGCAGACCTAGCAACCTCCATTACAAGGAAGTTGCGTTAACGCAGTCCAACCCGGCGCGCGCCGCTCCGTCGCTGACGTCTGAAGTGCTTCGGCTGATACCACGACGTCGGGATACCCATAACTACTCCCACGTAGATGGTTAGTGCGTATAGGCTCGTAGCCAGACTCAGATCAAATACCAAGATCTCGTTAAGCGTGTTAAGTATCCGCGAACGCCGAACAGGGCCAGGCCCACCTGTCTCCTAGGTGGTCTCAACCTGCCCTGCCGCTCCGCCACAAAGTAACAGTCGGGGGCCGTCGGGAACCCAGGCCCACCACTACCTGGATGGAGCCACCTGCCCCTTCAGCCCCCAACTCCGAATAGTATCACAGGTAATGTAACAGTGTAAAGTATATAGTATATGCCCGTGATCACCTCCCGAAGTGATCACAGCCCAGTAGTATAGCATGGCAGACTGACAAGAATGTAGGGCCAATGATGATAAACTAGCATCCTATACTAAGCATTTAGGATTGCAGGTAAGGTATCAACAGATGTAGCGACAATGTCAGGCTATGCATCAGAATAGGATTAGCGAAAGCAGTAACATGCTACACTACTCTAATGCAAGCAGTATAGAGAAGAGTAGGCGATATCTGGTGATCAAGGGGGGGGCTTGCCTGGTTGCTCTGGCAAGAGAGAGGGGTCGTCAACTCCGTAGTCGAACTGGTCAGCAGCAGCGTCGGTCTCGTAGTCTACCGGAGAGAAGAGGGGGAAGAAATAATGAATACAGAGCAAACAAAGCATCACAAAATATAACAAGGCAATACGCGGTGTTCGGTGTGCCCTAACGCGGTAGTAGGTAATACCGGTGAAGGGGGGAAAACATCCGGGAAAGTATTCCCGGTGTTTCGTGTTTTCGGGTAGAGGAGCCGGAGGGGGAAAGTTGCGGGTTCGATAGGTTAGGGGGGTGTGGCGGACGAACGGACTGCGTATCCGGAATCGTCTCGTCGTTCTGAGCAACTTTCATGTTGAAATTATTTTAATCCGGATTACGGATTAAAAGATATGATTTATAAAAGATTTTATTAATTTCTGGAATTTTAATTAATTATTTAATTAATTTCGAAATTGCATTTATGACATCAGCATGATGTCATGCTGACATCATCAGTCAACAGGGTTGACTAAGTCAACCCGGACAGGTGGGTCCCGCATGTCATTCACTATTAACTTATTAACCTAATCAAAGTTTAACTAACCTTAGTTAATTAAGTTAATTAATGATTAGTGTTAATTAATTCAGAATTAATTAGTTTAATTAATTACCCAATTAATTTAACTAATGATTAGGGTTAATTAATCCGGAATTAACTAGATTAATTAATTGCTTAATTAATTAATTAATTAATTAATTAGCTAATTAATTTAATTCATTTCTATTTCCATTTTAGCTTCTGTTTTTATTTAAAACGTTCTTTGTTTTTTTTTGTTTTTTTTTTGGGGGTGGGGGTGGGGCCCCCACGTCAGTGGCCTGAGGCCAAACGGGCGGTGGGTGCGGGCGACGCGGGCGTTGCCCGAATCGGGCACGAACCAGGGCCGGTCGGGGCGCGACCCAGGGGCGGATCGGGGGCGCCCGAGGCACGGGGCCGGCGCGGCCGAGGCCACGACGCGGCCGCCGCCGGCGAGCGACGCCGGCGAGTCGGGGAGGGCGAACGGGGTGGGGGCTCGGGCCGGGGCCGAGCGTCGTGCGCGGGGGGGGGGGGGAACGAGGCCTCGGTCGGGGGGGGAGCGAGGGGCTCGGGCCGAGCCGGCGACGGGGCCGGTCGGGGGCCACGGCGACGAGCGGGAGGGAGCCGGAGGGGGGCGTCGGTGCGGCGCAGAGGCCGGAACCGACGCCGACGGGGGAGGGGGAAGAGAGGGGGCGAGAGGGGAGCCTCACAGGGGGAGGCAGGGGCTCGGCCGGTGGGCTCGATGGGGGGCGGGGAAGACCGTTGGGGAGGGGGTCGGGGGAGCGCGCCGGCGACGGGGCGGCGAGGCCGAGCCGCGGCGGCGGAGGCCGCGCGGGCTCGGGGGGGGCGACGGAGGGGAGGGAGGGGAGCCTCCAGGCGGCGTCGGAGGAGGAGGGGAGGCCCGGGGCCGCGGTGGGCGGCGGGGGTCGGCGGCGAGGTGGGAGTGGCGCGGCGGGGTGGTCCGGTCGGGGGGGTGGTCTCCGCCCCCGATCCGATCGGGGAGAGGAGAGGGGCGAGGGGGCGCGGGGGGGGGGGAGTGCGGTCGGTGGCTAGGGTTAGCCGCAGGGGTGGGGGGGGGGTTATGCGGCCGGCGGCTGGGCCGGTGGGTCGGCCCATGGGGGGGGAGGGGAATGGGCCGAAAGGGGGAGTGGGGAGGGGGCCGGCTGGCTGGGCCAGGGGGGGGGGTTATCCCCCTCTCTTTTGTTTTGCTTTTCATTTATTATTTTCTTTTTCTGTTATTGGTTTATTTAAAATGCTCTGGCATTTTGTAAAAATTATTGCACCCCACCAATATTAGGTTAGTTATTTTAGAAAACCCCGGAACATTTTAGAACTTATTTTTGGAACTCGTTATCATTTGTTTTAGTTTTAAATTTTGTTTTAGGACGGGTCCGAATTAACGAGAGGTTATTTAACCGAACCGGGACGATTACTGTAGCATAACCACCCGGGCGTTACAAGATGATGCTTAGGTATGTTGTTATATCACAGCATATAAGTTAGAAATATGATGTTGTTAGCTAGGTATGCTACTATATCACAACATATAAGTTAGAACTATTTTGGACATGCTATGGTTAGGTGTGCTACTATATACAACACATAAGTTATCTGTAATTATGTGGTTTGCAAATTGAACTATGTATGATGTTGGTCTGCAACTGCTGCAGTGCTTTGCTTAAAATGTTGCATTGTACTGCTTTATTTGTTTCTATGTGCATGTGGATAGCTTGATAGACCATATGGCACACTTAGTATAAATAGCATTCTGTATGTACATATGCTACATTCTGCAAAAATTCAGTTATCAAACAAATAGTCACAGACAAAAATCCAGTTAACAAACTTAGTTAACTGAGACAACAATCCAGTTGTCTCTAAACATGTTTTGTTAACTGTATTTTTATTAAATTAACTGAACACAAACTCAGTACTACTGTGTAAAACAAATTTCAGTTAACTAAATACAAATTCAGCAAATCATGGCCATACCTGCCAGATTTGCACATTGGGGATTAAATAAGCAATATGGGCCTAATACTGGGCTGGTTTATTACTCTTCTGCCTACCTACCAGTTATACCTGGCCATGGGAAGCCCGGCCCGACCGGCCCGGCCCAACCCGGCCCGAAAAAGCCCGACCCGGCTCGGCCCGACGCTGCTCCCAGGCCGGGCTCGGGCCTAGATTTTGAGCCCGAAGGCCGGGCCTGGGCC
This sequence comes from Triticum aestivum, assembly GCF_018294505.1. NCBI lineage: Eukaryota > Viridiplantae > Streptophyta > Magnoliopsida > Poales > Poaceae > Triticum > Triticum aestivum. The sequence goes on along the minus strand of NC_057795.1, from coordinate 306,708,061 downwards.
CGTCATTTTTACATTTTCCTGAAGGTCAGGCCGAGCCGGCCCAAAGCCCGATGGGCTTTTACATGTTCGGGCTGGGCTCGGGCCCAGAAAACAGGCCCGATCGCCAGGCCTGGCCGGGCTCGGGCCTGGGTTTTTTGCGTCGGGCTTGGCTAGGCCCGACCTGAAGCCCGTCCCGGCCCGAGGTATGGCCAGGTATACTACCAGCCACTATTAATCTTCTGCCTACCTACCAGCCACCATTACTACTATATAAAGCACACCCCCATTGGCAGAAATAGTAGTCAAACCCAAACCCCTCCCTTCTCCTTCCCCCAGCCGCCAAAGAAAGCCCTAGGAGACATGGATCCTGGAGAGGTCATAGATGAAGAAGAAGAGGTGCCCAGGGGAGCCAAGCGCAGATAGGCAAGAAGGAGGGAGAGAAGGCAATTGGCAGGGAGGATCCTTGCAGAACGCAACCGCAAGGACATGGAGCAGTTCCTGGAGGCATTCCCCCTTGGCTCGAACCTTACTGATGATGATATCATCTACTAGGCAAGGAGGAGGGCAAATTTCCATCCTTTTCAGGTCACTATGCAGAGGTGGACTAGGATTTTGTACCCATGAATTTGCTGTTAAGTTTCTGTGCTCCTAGATCTACCTTTCTATCTATGTATGAAATCTGTCGATGAATGCAATGTATGAAATCTGTCGATGATGCAGTGTATGCAATGTGTGAATGTAATTCTATCTATGTATGAGTGAATGTATGAGTCAATGTTTTATCTAAACAAAATTCCAGTTAACTGAACCCTAATTCAGTTAACTAAACAAAAAAATCAGTTAACTAAACCATAATTTAGTAAACTAAACAAAATTTAGTTAACTAGAAAAGCAATCAGTTAACTGACACAACAAATCAAATAACCAAATCCAAATTTAGTTAACCAAATCAAAACTCACTTAACTGAATCCATATTCAAAAAACTGAATAAAAGTTCTGTTCTCTCCATATGAATTCAGTTAACTCTAAACAAATTTAGATAACTGAATGTAAATTTAGTTAATTCTATACAAACTGAGTGATTAATTCTATACAAACTGAGTGATATTAGGTCATTCATCAAATAGTACAATGCATCAAAGATAACTCAAATTTAGGCAGCAATTCACTTAATTAAACAAGTCCACTGATCCTCATTAACTAAATTAAACAAGTCCACTGATAAAATTCCATTACAGCACCTCCAAATTTGGGCAGCACTACAACACCAATGGATTACTCACATTCATCTAGCATCTCCCTAACCTTCTTTATCTTGCACTTGATGTCTTCCTTATGCTTGAACAAGTCACCAATCATATACTCTAGCTTCTTTATCTCTTTCTTCAACTGATCCTTTTCTTCCTTCAGTTTGTCCCTCTCTTCCATCATTTTGTCCCTCTCTTGCTTCATCTCATCCCTCTCTTTCTCTGCCTTAGCCCTTACCACCTGATGAATGTTGGACAGAGATTTGTCAGACATTTTCTTCTTCTCAAGTTCTATCTCTAGGCCAGAAAGAGCTAGCCTTGTGTTGCCCAGTTCAGTAATTGCCTGCTCCTTGTCAGTCACCATCTTAGCAAAATCTAGTTTAAAACCCTCAGATCTTGCTCCATCTTTTTCTTCTCTCCCAATATCTTAAAGTTTTCTTCAACATTAACAACATTTTTCCTGAGCCTGAGGTTGACCTCCTCTTCATACATGTCCCAAACCCTAGCTAGACTCATCTTCAATTGGGGAGGCCACTCTGGGTCAACCCAATGCACATAGGGGCATTTAGGCCCATCCTAAAATTGAAGAGGAAAAAATTTAGAGTGAAATTCATAATTCAGTTAACTGCACAAAATTCAGTAACAGTGAAAATCTAGATTCAGTTAAGTGCAGAAAATTCAGTAACGCTGAATCAAGATTCAGTTAACTGACACCAGATTCAGGTTACTATTTTTACAGTAACCTTTGAGCATTCATCAGCTACTTAAACACTACATATTTGGACAACACTCTAAATTATTTTAAAAAATATAATCTTCTTCTTACAGTAATATGGCACAGAACAAAACTATAAATGTCGCAAATGAAGTTCAATCACATATGTACTTAAATGGACAAAGCATGCACAACTATGAACACCTACTAAAGCAGTTTTTTTTATCAAAGAAGGGCTTGCCCCTTCCGATTTTCATTACTGAAAACCACACAGTTCTACAAAAGAATTCAAAAGTAAACAATAGAAACCAACCAGACTTAACAGGATCAAATAGCAACCCCAACGACCAACGACCAACAAAGGTCGGCCACACCACATAATCCCAAGTTCACAGCTGCCAGACCGGGTTTAAACTACCCTGAGAGCCATTACATCGACGCAGAAGCAAAAGTAGCAAAAAAGGAGCCAAAGGATCAACTACTAAAGCAGTACCATCTACATCTACAACTATGAACATCTACTAACCTCTTGTGCACAACCCAGGAATCTTCTTCCACTGTCAACAGACTCAAAGGCAACCAACTTCTCACACACTGATTGGTGCTCACATCTAACAGGTAGATGTGCAGCAAGGCCTCTCCAATCGGAGCAGTCAATGGTGCGAGGAGCCTAAAACCAAATCTGGTCAAAAATCCCCAATTTTCGCCTAACCCTAAATGCCAGATGCTGGTGGAGAGGATCTCACCGGACTGCTTACGGAGTCGCCACCCGACGAGGAGGAGTTGGATCCGTCATCACTCCATGAAACCATGGCGGCTTGCTTGGCGGCGGCGGCTTGCTGGACGGCAGCGAGGAGGAGCGCTGTGAGCAGAGAGCAAGAACAGAGAGGGGGTGGGCAACGAGTAGTGCGGGTTTGTCTGCAATTGGGGGGGGGGGGCAAACGACCGTGGTCTCCAAAATAATTATTCAGGTGTTTTAGTGAGTGCGGGTTGATTCGAAGGAAAGGCGTTTTTTTTGTTTTGCAAAAACACGCGCACTGACCAGCTTGGACCCGAGCAGTCCATTTGTCGCGCTGTGGTTGGTCCAAGACCAAAGTTGCATATATGATACAATTTGTATGATTGGATAGGTACACTTTACAAATTGTAGGACTAAATCATTACATCCTGAGCAAGTTCTAGGACCTCAGTGCTTTTACCTCTCCGCTGCCTGTCCTCACAGAACACAGCCCTGTATGTCACCCACCCCATCATCCTAAAAAGAAAAAAAGGAAAAAAAAAGTCACACACCCCATCGAGATGGCGGACAGGGAGGCCCCACCTGGGTCCGGAATCGGGGCGAAGCGGAGATGCAGGGACGCCGGCGCCGCGGCGGGCCTACCCGACCCGGCCGCAGCCGCTGGCGGCGGCAACAGGCTCCTGGCCGGGTACCTCGCGCACGAATTCCTTGCGCGTGGCACGGTCCTGGGTGAAAGGCGCGCGCCCGGCGGGCAAGACACGGGCTCGGAGGCGAGTCAGGGCCGGGGGCAGGCCGCGCGGTACGAGGCCGTGGCAGCGCTGGTGCAGGTCGGCGGCGCCTACGTTCCCGGGGTGGTGAACCCCGCGCAGCTCGCCGCGCCGCGGGGAAGGCGCACATGTGTGTAAGTGTAGCTAAGTCCCTGCTGATCATCCGGAGTCCCATTAGTTGGAGCATATGCTGACGATGTAGGTTGGATGAGCTTGAGATCTGTACAGCTATGTTCTCAATGATACCATACGGTAATATTGCCTTGCTGTGGTTGGTTCTACTAGACACTACTATGTTCTACTAGTAGTGTCTGATCATGTTGGTGTTCATCGACTACTGCATTAATTTTTCTTCTCATCTAGTGATTCCCTAGAACTGAATCTAGGAAAATTAGTGCCACTTGCCTGTTGTAAGTTTCCCAGGTGCTTAATTCTTAGTTGAGGAAAGCTACAACAAGTACCTTTGCATTGGAGACTTTAGTTGCTTAGCTCTTTAATGTGCTTAGCACCTCATCTTAGCACTAGTGCATTGGAGGAGGTCTTACGCCAAAAACTATTGCATCAAGCAGACAATCTGAAAACCTGGGATAGGTCATAGGTGATCCTCTATCCATCCACAACTGAGCACAGTAATAACCAGATAAATGTATTTGATGGATGTAACCAGTGATTACATCTTGAGCATGCTGTTCTGCATACAAAGGGCACACATGTTCTACCCTCGCTGCGTGGGAACTGCGGTGCGCCGTAGCCCGTGCCGCTCCATGACCCTTCTCATCGCGAGGGCAGCCGCATCACCAGCCTGCACAGTCCCTGTCGCCATGATGGCCGCAAACTCCTGCTTTATCTCCTCCTGTGCTCGGCTCTTCGCCCCTCCGAGGGGGTCTGAAGCTGCTGCCGCTGGCAGAGTCACCTTGGCCACCGTCGCTGCTGGAGCAGCAGGTTGCACGGCTGGCGGGGTGACCATCCTAGTGCCCTCGTCCACTGTCTGGAGCTCAATGCTATTTAGGGAGGTCTCTGTCTGCGTCGCTGCTGCTGGAGCAGCTGGTTTTGCCGGAGGCGGGATGATGCCACCATCACTGTTGACCATTTCATCAGCCCCGGTTTCATTGGCGGTGACTGATCTTGACTCTATCTGATCGTTGTTCGTGGAGGGCTGCGTCTGCCCCACTCCCTTGGGAGTGGGTAGCACCACCACAGGCGGGATGATCCCACCGTCATTGCTCACCGTCTCATCCGTGGCAATTTCATCCTGAGTGCTACTTGCGGAAGGCTGCACCTGCCCTGCTTCTTTGGGAGCAGGTATGATTCCACTGTCATGGTCCGCCGTCTTGTCAGCACCTGGTTCATCGGCGGTGACTGATCTCGACTGTATCTGCGCCCCCGCTGCAGGAGCAGGCACGAATTGTGGAGGCTGTTGTGGAGCAGCTCCGGCTTTCATTGTTGTCTCCAGCCCCTGAATCATCGGCACTGGAAAGCCAAAGATCATAGTTTCCATTAGACCTAGACTAGACAGTCGCCGCAAAATTCAAACTCTTAAACCAGGAAAGGCTAGTGGGGAGAAGAGATCTTACTTATCAGCGCGCCAATCGGGCTCTTCATTGCCTCCTTGGGCTGGTCGAGGATGTAGCTCGGAACCGTGGAACCAACGAGGAACTTGACCACCTCATTGCTGAAGTGGTTGCAGTTGTTGCTGAGGAGGTTGTAGGTTTCTGGCGTGTAGCGCGGGCTGATCTCCTGCAGAAAGTCTTCAAAGTCCTCCTTGGCGACATGCGTGACCCCAAAATGCTCTACTCGGGCAGGAGTCCCGTATGGCGTCCTTCCAGGCCGGTCTTGCTGGATGCCTCCCCCGAAGAAGTACTCTTTGCCATGAACCACCACGCCTGTGTGCCTGTGATGATAGGGCCATCATCCATCAACATTATGAGTCAAGTTTTCAGAATATACATATTTAGCGCGTAAAAAGGGCACTTCATCCATAATCCGCAACATCCAATTGCATAAGAAGAGCAGAAAAGCCTGAAGATGCATCTTGTGTACTGTAGGACGTGCACCGGGAATTCCAATTTCCACCAGCGGAATTGCTTTGCGTACGACTTTAAAATGTACGATTCAGTCCGACCCAGTGATCCCACGAATGCCGCTGATGCAGAGTTTTGATCGGAGGGTGACTGAGTAGTGTCGTATAAAGTCGTACAAGTGTTCATCGTACGCCTAGCACTGCTCTTCCACCAGGGCCCCTTCCTACTCTATTCCCGTCAACTTTTTGGAGCAGGAATGCACAGGGGTAAAGAAAAATTGCTTTGCGGCAATATACCGGGGGTGTAAAATCTGCTCAATGGCATTTGCTTTACGTGATTGTGTAAGAAATCTACTGGAGTCCAGTAGGTATGAAACAGAATGGTGCCACCTAATTTTGCTGATCTATATATATTCGGCACATGTTACAACTGAGTTTTTTTTTTTTTTTTTTTTTTTGCGGAGTATGTTACAACTGAGTTGCTAGCCTGGATTGAGTAGATGCATGTAAAATAGACAATCAAGACTACAGATGTGCCCAGAAATCTAGAGTTTGCAGAATTTAACTGTAATTTCTATTCGAATCTAAGGTCCTGCAGAGTCCACTTGACAATCCTCACATGAACGAGCAGGCCGTCTAAAAGTTTTTCAAAGGTGAGTCAAGATTAACTTTTGTTGACAAGGTGAAAACTGAAAATGCCAAATGGAGACCGAGCTCCATGGAGGCCTTAATTTGGAATCATCAAAATTCAAACTTTTCAGTTTCAGAAAACTCTGAAAACAAATACACATATATAGGAAAACTTTTATGTTACACAGTTTGGTACGGCGAGACGTGCATGTAAGCATATGCATGTGGCTTATTAATTATTATAGGGAAAGAAAAGAAAATCCTATTCCCGATGGTCGTCAGGAAGAAGAAAAAGATTTGCATGATTCAAGGATGCTCACCAGATGGCATCGATGGGCTTGCCGAGCACCGTGGTGGAGAGCTGCCGCGCCATCCCCTGACTGAGATCGTAGATATGCAGCTTCACCGGGTACTCATCCTGCAGTGCACCCCCAACCATGGATCGTCATCTCAGCTCCAATGCAAGCATCAGCAGCTTAATTTCAACGGAAACCCATAGGCACAAGAATTCCTTCCTTCCTTCCTTACCTCTGCCACCTTCCCCCGAAGCTGGCCTCCGAAGCATCCGCACCTGGCAAGAAGAGGCAGCTTCCATGACGACAGAGAAGAACAACATGCGCGGCCAAAGAAAGACCGCCGGCAGCTTCAAATTTCTACGGGGCACAGAGAAAAGAGTAAGGGTGTCCAAGGAAGATATACCCGGCGAAAGCGAATCTGCTCCGGCGTGGCTTCGCCATGTCCGAGCTCTTTGGATGGAGTTTGCACGCACGCACCAGAAGGCGAGGTCGTTGGATAAAAGCAAGCGGCAGCAGGCGTGCGGAGCTGGGGCGGCTCCGATTGCTTCTGTGCTTGTCAAGGACTCGATCGCCTTTTGGTTTCTTTCTTTCTTTCTTTCTTGCGCAGGGGTTTCTCCTCTCCTCCTATTCCTCCTGTCTGCGTTGCGTGGAGTGGAGAGGACTCCGGCCGAGACAAGCCAAGAGGAATACATTACTACTACCCTAATGTTTTTTTTTCCTTTGGATTTTGTAGGCGGACAGGTCGGGTGGTTGCTTGTTGTGTTGGTGCGGGAAACAAGCAACCATCAGAGATCAGACCAACCGCCGCCTCATCTCCGTTTCCAGCCGCAGCAGCTGCTGCTGCTGGTCATGGTCAGGTGCACACACAAACAAAACCATATTGACGCAATCGCCTTATACTACATTGTTTCGTTTGTACTCCCTCTCGTCCCGTAATATACAAACGTTTTTGAAACTACACTAGTGTCAAAAACGTTCTTATATTATGGGACAGAAGGAGTAGCTTTTGTACAAATCACTCGGACTAAATTCTGCAGGGATCCAAGTCCAACCGTGCACTGCAACTCTTGCTTGCTTTTACACCAAAGAAAACTGAAACCAGCCAAGTCCCTGCATGCATTTCCATCGTATCTTTGCTTCCAGAATCCCCCAAAAACAACAGAAAAACTCTCCAAAGTTAACGCACGCGATACACTGAAGACTTTTATCTATTTGTATGTATCGAGGTGTACCTTTAGTGCAACTTAAAAATTCAACAGGTTGAGCCCCGCTTAAGCCCATGGCAACAAGGCACCAATGATTCCAGGGCAAGAAGCAGACTATTAGGAAATTCGTATCAACAACCAGAGTGATTGATGATGTCTCAGCAACCTACAACTACAGCTTACATGGGCACATATCACGCGCATATTAGTTTACACATAATTTGTTCTGGTCTAGTTTGCTACCTATGCTTACATGTCCGAATGAACAGTCCTTTCAGTAATGTCACCAAATATTTGTTTAGAGATACTGAATGTGCAAGGACTGCACAATCCAAAGATGCTGACATAAAAACTGCCACTAACTATCCAAATTCAAATGTTACGAAGATCGACGAAGAGTGAACAAAAGGTCAGGAAACTTACAAACAAATAGCAAACGTGTGATACTAAAGCAAAATGACCAGTACAAGGGGCAATGCCGCTCACAACAGCCATCAGCAAGCCAAATATCCTGATCAAATTATTGGTGTAGCATTTCCAGTAAAGCAATGTGTATGTTCAGGACAGCTAATATGAGTACAGGGCTGTTACTTTTTCTCCTCGCCAGCAAAAAATTAGACACAAACAATATCAGAATAATTAAGATATTCGCACAACCATCTTGTTCTTTTTTCCGGCAGATAGCAGCAGCACCTTCCCATCAACTATATCACCTTCCTCGACCAACTTATCCTCACTATTGACCTTCGTGTTATTCAAGTACAGACCACCCTGCTTTATAAGCCGCCTAGCCGCTGATTTGCTTGCGAGCAAACCTGTAGAGGCAGCCAGATCAACCAGGGGAGACTTGAATACTTGGTCGTATGGTAAAGAACACGACGGTACATCATCTGCTATTCCCTCAATTGTTTGTGAGTCCAGCTGTGTCTGTGCCCCAGGCCGTAAGGCCTCAGTTGCCTTCAAGGCCTCCTCCACTCCCTCCTGGCCATGGACGAAGCGTGTCACCTCTTCTGCAAGCCTCCTTTGAACTGTGTTTGGCACATAGCCGGGCTTCTTCATCGATTCTTCCAACTCATGAATCTCATCCAAGCTCAAAAATGTAAGGATTTTCATAAACCTTACGACATCAACATCCGGGACTGAGAAAAAGTACTGGTAAAACTTGTAAGGGGAGAGCATCTTTGATGAGAGCCAAATAGCCCCATCCTCTGTCTTTCCAAACTTGGTTCCATCGCTCTTCAGCAAGAGTGGGAATGTCAGACCGTGCGCTCCCTCAACCTGGAGAATTTTCCGGATCAAGTCGGTACCCGCGGTGATGTTTCCCCACTGATCACTACCCCCAATCTGCACATTGACACCCATGTTCTTGAACATGTACAGGAAGTCATAGCCCTGGAGAAGCTGGTAGGTGAACTCAGTGTAGCTCATACCATCTTCTGAATTGAGCCGCTTCTTCACACTCTCCTTGGCAATCATCGTCCCGACAGCGCGAACTTGCCCACCTCCTTGAGGAAATCAAGCAATGTGATGTCCTTCCACCAGTCGTAGTTATCCAAGATAACAAAGGAACCCATACTTTCCCCCGCATTGCCCGAGTTCTCTGATAAATCCTGGTCAGAATTGGCAAGAGCATCTTCATGTTTGTCCAAAATCGCGTCTTTACCAGATTGGGCGAGATGAGATGGCTCGGGGGCGCGGGTGAGGATCTGAGCGATGAGCGACTTGATCGCGTCAGAGTTGGCGACCACGGCGGCGAGGTCTAGCTCAGGGCGCTCGGCGCTTTTTCCGGAGGGATCTCCGACGCGGCCAGTCGCTCCGCCGACGAGCGCGACGGCGGTGTGGCCGCAACGACGGAACCAGGAGAGCGCGACAAGGCCGAGGAGGTTGCCGAGATGCAGGCTCTCGGCCGTGGGGTCGAAGCCGCAGTAAACCTTGAGCTGCTGCTGCTCCCCAGAAGCTGCCGAGGAAGAACCGAGCGCCTCGGAGGTGGTAGCCTCCACGAGCCCGCGCTCCCGGAGAACGTCGACTACTCCGCGCCGGACGGTCGTGGCTGCGGCGTTTGCTGAAGCCACAGCACTGGCGGAGAGGTGGCGGCGGCGGCGAGGGTCAGGGAGGAGGAGGAGGCGATGCGGACGGAACAAGGCTCTGGAAGAGGCGGCCATGGCGGCGGAAGCCATCGCTGGGAGAGGAGGCGGAGGTGTTGATAGGGCCTCGAGCTGTTGATAGGGCTTGCCGGGTTAGCCAGACGCAGAATGGTTCCGCATGAGCAACGCCACATCGGATCACACACTCCCTATACTTTATGGGCTTTTTGTAGGCCGGCCTACTGGGCCGTCATACACTCATGTCCACGTTCATGGATTGTCATCACAGGTCTCTTTATCACTGGTCATGTTTATCTCAAAAACAAAATCACTGGTCATGTCCATGTTCATGGTATGTGAGGCATAAGAAGATGGGCGGTACTAGGCGCGGGTGCGCCGGCCCAAAGTTTCGGTCGGTCGCTCGCGAGCCGCGTGGGCCATTGGATCGGGCAAAAAACTGTTCGCCCCGAGCTTCTCCTTCCTCGCGTTGGTCCCGCGTCTCGCGCGACTCCTCGAATGTGCGGCGCGGCAATCTATCGCCTCCGGTCGCAGCACCGCACCGCCCCTCGCTTCAAGCTAGATAGTCGTCCTGCTCGTCGCCGCCGTCGTGGTTCGCAGCCACCCACCACCAACATCTCACCTCCCGTGAAGCACTGTGGGAGTTCATGAATGGATGCAGAAAAAAGCGCCGGTAGTAGCAAAAAATCGATACGGTTGCAGCAAAAGCTTCTGCCGTCGTCACTGGTTGTAACTCGCCATGCAGGGTGTAGCATCGTCGTCTCTAGGCGTCGTGGGTTGCAACTTCTTGACAAAACGATCGTAACATCTGATGGTGCCAGTTGCAGCCTTTGTTGTCCATAGTTGTAGCATTCCTCGTCGCCGGGGTCGTTCATGGTTGTAACATTTGTCATCCATGACTATAACATCTTGTCAAAGGGTTGTATTTGTTGTTGCTGGTTGCATCCTTCGTCGTTCCATGGTTGTAGCATTTGTCGCCCGCCGGCCATTGGCCATGGTTGTAACATCTGTCAAAAGGGTTGTAGCTCCTAACTGCGTCGGTTGCAACCCTCGCTGTAGTTTCCAGCAAAAAAATGTTCGTCGCGGTTGTAGCAAATTTCCATCGTGGTTGTAACTCTGACATCGGTCGGTTCCAGCAAATTTCCACTATGGATGTAGCTTGACGTCGGTTAGTTCTATCATGTGGTGACCGCGTCTCCAACCTCGGGCTGCCAGGTGGCATCTCCGGCATCGCTAGGTGCACCGCCTGGCTTGCTGGTCGGTTCTTGCTCCTCGTCCCGCGTGGCCATGGTGTCCTCTACACGGAGCATGTGAAGAGCCCAGTAAAAGTAGTAGGGGTGGGTCTGCGGCGCAAGGGGGTATGCCGCTGGTCGACGGTGGGGGGCGAGGGCGCGCGGCCGCACGAGCTCACCGGGCGGTGCTGGTCCACCAGGAAGAAAGAAGGAAAAAGAGAAGATCTGTTGGTGGAGAAGATACATGATCTGGGAGAGGGCGCACCAGGGACGCATGATTCTTTACGATCGTACGCACGTGACGCGGCCGACCGGCTGGCGCCCCGGATACATGTGTTTTTCTAAGGGGGTCCACGAGTCCATTTTTCAAAGCCCGCAGCAAACAAACTTCTCAACTCCTACCTTATGGGCATGGCCCAGTTTGTCAAGCTACTGCGGTTACCCAACGATGGCTGCCACTTCCGGAGAGTTATATGAAAATTAATATAGATGGGGCAATATCAAACAATTGGCACAGAGGAGTTGGAGTGGCAATTTGTAGGGATCCTAACAGCATCTCTAGCAGACCCCGTATAATGCCGACCCGCAAAATACGTATACAATTCTTGAAAAAGCGGCTTTGCGGGCCGGCGCGGGCGGCGGCCGATAGCCGCCGCTTGCGCCGGCCTTTAAATCAGTAATTTGCATTTCAATTTCAGGCATGAAAATGTGATGTAGGGACAGGGTAGAACCCTAGATGCCCGATCTTTCACGATTGGAGGGGATCCTATGAAGAACACGGGGAGAAATCACGAGGGGAAACAAGAGAGAATCACTCAAACCAACAAGATTCGGTTACACATGTGCTAGATCCTCAAACACAAAGAGATACATGATTTAAATCCAACAAAGGACGATAAAAGTAGCTAGTTCATCTCCATGAGGTGGTCTTGAGGGGTCTTCCTATGAAGGGGTCTTGAATTCGCTTGGGGGATCTTCTTCGAAGAGGTCGTGAACCCCGATGGAGAAGTAACCAAGTTGATGAGCAAATCTCTAATATGAGCTAAACCATTGCTAACCCTAACTAGGAGGAGGAGGAGGAGGAGGTCTATTTATAATCTAAGTGCAAATGGGGGCAAAGTGAAAGGGTACATGGCCTCGGGCCCAAAACTGTGCACACACAGGCAGCGGACGTCCGGCCTTTACCGGTCGTCCGGTGGCTCACGAGGGTCCGGACGTCCGGTAGGGTTCGGACTTCTGCTATTTTCATTCTGTTGAAGTGGCACCGGACGTCCGGAGATGGCCGGTCATCCGGTCGCTTTGGACTTCCGATGATTTGGCTCGGGCTGATGGCACCGATCATCCGGTGAGGGCCGGACATCCGCTTGCTAGGAGGTGTCCCCGGTCGTCCGGTCCTGGACAGACGTCCGCTTGTTGTAGTTTGCGATGGCTGGGACTTGGGCCGGCTGGGGCTTCAGGCACCGGACGTCCGGTCCCGACCGGTCGTCCGGTGGCTGGAGCTTCTTTGGTAGCTCTTCTTCTTGTCCCTCATACTTGGTGTCCTCGTCGTCTTGTCCATTGGATGTAGCTGTTCCATGGCCTTCCTCCAAGTACCTGATCACACATAGTGTTTCCGCTTGAGGTAGTAGCCATGTCTCATGTGTAGAGAGTGGGAGTTCGGAGAGGAGCGAGTTCACCTTATCTTCGATAGCCTTTGCTCGAGCTCTTGTCATTGGTCCAAGTGGTGTCGTAGGAGATAGATGCATCCATGGGGATGATCGTGGGATGCTCTGCATCATCCCCCCCCCCCCCCCCGCTTGGGAAAGATCCGACCTCGGATCGAAATCTTCATCACCATGGTAGGGAGCTAGATCTTTGATGTTGAAGATGTCACTCACGTTGTACTTGTTGCACAGGAGGTCGATCTTGTAAGCGTTGTTGTTGTTGTAGCATGCTAGCACCTTGAAGGGTCCATCAGCTTGGGGTAGAAGTTTGGACTTGCTTTCATTGGGGAAGCGTTCCTTGCGAAGGTGTAGCCACACAAGATCTCCAATGTTCAATATCATGGGTTGCTTGTTGATGTTGAGCTTAGTCGCGAGTCGTTGCACTTGGCGCTTGATGGTGTGCCTTGTATCTTCATGCATCTTCTTGAGGTAGCTTGCTCGTGCACTCGCGTCCATATTGATGCACTCTTGTAGTGGAAGAGGAAGAATGTCCAATGGGGACAACGGGTTGAAACCGTAGATGACCTCGAAGGGGGACTTGCCGGTAGTCGAATGTCTTGCACAGTTGTAGGCATACTCAGCGATGGGTAGGCACTCCTCCCACTCCTTGATGTTCCTCTTGATCAACATGCGTAGTAGAGTGGAGAGTGTTCGGTTTGTCACCTCCGTTTGGCAGTCGGTTTGAGGATGGTATGCCGAAGAGAACAAGAGCTTGATTCTGAGCTTGGCGCATAGAGTCTTCCAAAAGTAACTCAAGAACTTGACATCGCGGTTCGAGACAACCGCCTTTGGCACTCCATGGAGGCGCAAGAATTCCCTACAAAAAGGATTTGCAATATGTGAAGCATCATCTATCTTGTTGCATGGGATAAAATGAGCCTTCTTAGAGAATTGGTCCACAACAACAAACACAGAATCCTTTACATTTTGAGTTCTAGGCAAACCAAGTACAAAGTCCATGCTAATGTCTCCCCAAGGTTGATATGGAATAGGAAGTGTCATGTAAAGACCATAGGATTGAGCATTTGACTTAGCTTTGCGACATGTCGAACATCGGTTGGTGAAGCGTGAGACGTCACGGAACATCTTGGGCCAAAAATAGTTCTTGGAGAGAGTAGCGAATGTCTTGTCACATCCAAAGTGTCCCATTAGTCCTCCATGAGATTCTTGCAAAAGTAACAAACAAAGAGAAGATTCAGGGATGCAAAGTTTGTTAACTCTCATAAGATAATCATCTTTGATGTAATAGCGTTCCCAAGATGTATGCGTCAAACACTTTGCATAAGGAATAGCAAAAGTAGGATCATGCGCATACAAGTCTTTAATGTGCTCAAAACCAATGGCATTCAATTCAAGTTTTGCGACAAGCATGCATACGCGGGAAAGAGCATCCGCCATAACATTTTCTTTACCTTTGATGTACTTGATGACATAAGGAAATGACTCAATGAATTCACTCCACTTAGCATGACGCTTGTTCAACTTAGTTTGACCCTTTAGGTACTTGAGTGTTTCATGATCGGTATGGATGATAAATTCACGAGGGCAAAGATAATGTTCCCATTCACGCAAAACTCGCACTAAAGCATATAGCTCTTTGTCATAGATGGGATAATTGAGTTGTGCTCCAGAAAGTTTCTGACTAAAGTATGCTATGGGGCGCTTCTCTTGCGTTAACACACCTCCTATGCCATTACCACTAGCATCGCAGTGAATTTCAGAAGGTTTGTCAAAGTTGGGTAATGCAAGCATGGGAGCATGAGTAATCAAATTGTTAAGCTCATTAAATGCGGTGTCTTCGGATGATCCCCAAACAAATGGCACAATTTTCTTACTCAAAGCATGCAAAGGTGAAGCAATGGTGCAAAGATCCTTCACAAATCTATGAGAGAAACCGGCTAAACCAAGAAAACTACGCACTTGTTACAAGTTGGTTGGTTGGGGCCAAGTTTTAATATCATTGGTCTTAGATTCATCTACATGAACACCCTTAGAAGACACAACGAAACCCAAGAAAACAAGCTTATCAACACCAAAAAGGCATTTCTCCATATTAGCATAAAGGCGCTCTTTCCTAAGGGTTTGCAACACGGTTCTAAGATGGGTGAGATGATCTTTGAGGGATTTGCTAAAGACAAGAATATCATCAAAATAGACCACAACAAATACACCAATATATGGACGAAGAACAAAATGCATGACTCGCATGAAAGTATTGGGTGCTTCGGATAAACCCATTGGCATAAAGAGCCATTCATATAAGCCAAATTTGGTCTTAAATGTGGTTTTCCATTCATCACCTTCTTGGATGCGTATTTGATAGTAGCCACTTTTAAGATCAATTTTAGAGAAAATTGCGGCTCCGCTAAGTTCATCTAGCATATCATCTAGACGTGGAATGGGGCAACGTTATCTAACGGTGATAGCATTGATGGGACGGCAATAGAAACACATGCGATAAGTGCCATCTTTCTTAGGAACAAGGATTACTGAGACGGCACAAGGGCTCAAGCTTTCACGTACATGACCGTTGTCGATGAGTTGTTGTACTTGCCGTTGGATCTCCTTAGTTTCCTTGGGGTTGACGCGGTATGGAGCCTTGTTAGGTAGAGGTGCTCCGGGGACGAGATCGATTCGGTGTATGATGCCTCGTAGTGGTGACAGTCACAGAGGTAGCTCATCAGGGAAAACGTCTTGGAATTCCTGCAAAAGAGAAGACAACATTAAAGGTAGATTGTGAGAGGTGTTATTTTTTGGTGCCTCGTCCTTGCACAAAAGGACATAGTGCATAACACTTGATGGGTTCTCACACACTTCTCTCATCTCACGTTTGGTAGCAAATAGGACTAAGTTTTTCTTGTCGCTCATCATGGAGGCACTCAATTTGGGCTTGTGGCACTCACTCTCTTTGTGGTGGTTCGCTCTCTCACTATTCTCTCCATGATGGGTGGCTTGCTTGTCAGTGATCACTTGACTTGGAGACATAGGTCGTAGCGCGTACTCCTTTCCTTTCATCCTGAAGCTATAGTGATTGGTACGCCCATTTTGGATGACACCTCGGTCGAATTGCCATGGTCGACCAAGAAGGAGGTGGCAAACGGACAACGGCATCACGCTCCAAAGTGTCTTCATATGCTCCTATCTTGAAGGAAACTTTCACCGTATGCTCGACTTGGATAGTGCCATAATCGCTTAGCCATTGAACTTTGTAGGAGTGCGGGTGGTTCATCTTGACCAATTGGAGCTTGGAGCATAGTTCTTCACTTGCCAAGTTATGACAACTCCCTCCATCGATGATGACTTTAACGGACCTTCCATTGATGCCAGCCTTGGTGTGGAAGATATGGCATCTTTGGTCTTCATCTTGTTGATGTTGAAGAGTCAAGACCTTGGAGACAACGAGAGTGGGGCTCGGATCCTCATCACAAAAGACTTGATCATCTTCATCTTAGTTCACGCGCCGGTGCATGGCCACTTACTCAAGGGCTTCCATCTCCTCTTCACTCATGGAGTCATATGTTCCGTCATCATTGAGGATCATGGTGCGCTTGTTGGTACACTCAAAGGACTTGTGACCTCGGCCGCCACATGTGAAACACTTGATGGATCTTGTCTTGACAGTCTCATCAGTTGGAGTAGATGATGAAGCTCTCGACTTGAAGTTGCTTCTAGTAGGAGGACGACTTGAGGTTGTTGAAGTTTTCTTGTAACTTGACTTGTTGCCGTTGCTTGTAGATGGCTTGGTTGAGGTAGAAGGTGTTGGAGTTGTTGAAGCTTGGTTGTTGGAGAAGCAGTATCTCTTGGAAGAGTACTTGGCATACTTGAAGTCATCTTGCACTTGACGTTCTGCTTTGGTAGCTTGATACACTAGCTCAATGAGGTTGCAGTAGGGTTGGAAGTCGGCAATCTTCTTGATGGGATGATTGAGGCCATTCAAGAAACGGGCCATAGTTTGATCATCATCTGCTGTGACATTGGCTCTTATCATGGCAATCTCCATTTCCTTGTAGTATTCTTCAACGCTCTTGGTTCCTTGCTTTAGGAGTTGGAGTTTCTTGAAGAGGTCGCGGTTGTAGTATGTTTGGACAAAGTGTGCTCGCATGACATCCTTCATTTGATCCCATGTGGTGATTGGTGGTTCACCTCTTGCTTCGCGGCACTCAAGGACTTGTTCCCATCATATGAGCACATATTCTTGGAACTCAAGGGATCCCATGGCGATCTTCTTCTCTTCCTCATAGTTGTGCATCTTGTCGACCTTCAATGCCCATGAAATGTACTCTTCGGGATCATTGCTTCCGGTGAACTTGGGCATGGTGAACATGAGCTTTCCGTAGTGTTGCTCTTCATTGTGTTGGGGTCGAGGGTGATGACGTCCTTGACACGGAGGATTGTCTCCCTCAACTTGCACTTGTCGTGGAGGATTTCCATAGTCATCATGCTCTTGGTGAACTTGAGGTTCTTGTCAAGGTTGTGGAGGACCTTGTCGAGCATTTGGAGGAGCTTGAGGAACTTGACGATGCACACGTGCTTGATAAATCCTATCTTGAACTTCATCGCGAAGTGCTTCTTCTTGTTCACGCGTTTGTCGATTGCATGCGGCGATGTTGCGACTTGTGTCGAGAAGGGCACGTTGTGCCTCAAGTGCTTGAGCTTCTCGCCGTTGTTGTTGAACACGTCGAGCCTCGGCATCTTGTTCGTCTTGGTGTTGGTGCGCTCGCTCTTCCTCTTGGTGACGTTAATGTTGCCTTTCTTGTGCTTGTGCAAGAGTAGCTTAGTTTTGGCGATGACAATGTGCTTGCTCGTCGAATTGCTCTTGTGGATGATTGTCGTGTAGAGGAGTGAGATTTGCTTGACGGTCTTGGCGCGCGGATCAACATAGAGTGTTTGATGTCGGTGTACTTGAGCCGGAGAGGGTGTCATCAGAGTGTCGACTCGAGTGGCTCCGTCTTGAGTAGGACGAAGTGGTAAAAGAGCGGTTTACCAACAATGCACATATCTCATCCATTCTTCCATCGTTCTCTTGTTTGTATGCATCGAACTTGTTGTCGAAGTAGTCTCTTGTTCATTGCTCGGAGAGTCGCAAGTCAGTGGCGAGATTGTCGATGCGGTTGCTCATTGCTTGTTGCTCTTGATGCAAAGCTCTTTGTGCACCGAAGATGTGGCTCTTGGTGACATAGGATGACATGTCGTCGTCTTGCTCGATGAAGAGTTGGTTGGTAGAAGAACTTGGCCTATCCATCATTCCAAGTAAATATGTGAGTGGAAGAAAGAGAAGAATTTATACCAAATGTACCTTGACCAATGTTGAAGATGATCAATGTTCACTCAAATATGTAACAAGGAAATAGCACAATTGGTACCAATTCTTCTCGGTTCTCACACCTACACGAGTAAAAGCTTATGGTGGAGCTCGGTTAGGATGGTGGCACAAAATTTGCTGCAATTGTTAGTGAGCCTATGTAATGTTGGAAAAGATTCACAAATTTGCACATGCAACAAGTAGACCAATAGCAAGATATGGTACAGAGAAACACACACGCAAATAGATAAGTGGGGTCATGCAACCAAGGGATAAGCCAAAATGTGGAATCCACAAAAATGCTCTTGTTGCACAACACTAGAGAGACGCTAGCAAGATTGCACTATAGGCGGATACGAAACTTGTGCACAACCTACTAAGAAAAAATGCAACAACTTCTATCCCAAGTATGCTATATGTATGGTATTCCGGTGATATGATCCAAGATGATCGAGTATGACAATCTTAATGTAGTATGATGCTATGGTACTTGCTTATAAGCTCTTTGCTTATCTTTCCCTTTTGCTTAAAAGCTTGTTTGGTTCTTTCTCTTTTGAGCTCTTTTCTCATGCAAACCTTGACAAACCAAGATAGCAATTGTGTATATGCGATGACAACTTTGTGACACAAGAGTTGATACCAAGATATGCACCACGATGATATGGTATGTATGGTATGGGAAGTATGATCACTAATGTGCGCAAGTGACGTTGCCGGCAATACTCAAAGGCTAGTCTTGATAGGCAAGGTACACAAAATGGGATATGGTGGTTATCAATGCAATGGAAAGGAGTAGACAAATATGTCGTTGAGGTTACCATCCTTGCTTACGGTTGAAGGTGTCAAAATTGTCGAACGGTTGTTGTCGATGACGAGTCCGCGGCGAAGATGAGCGGTGGTGATGTTGATGTCGAACTATACCTATATAGCCGAAACACGAAAGGACACGGAAACCACAACTCAAATTTTCAAAAGAAAATGTGTCAAAATTGTCGGAGTTGATACCGGGCAAGCGATGGTGGTATCGGAGTGCGTATGCGGAGGTGAAGGTGGAGAGGTGGTGGTGGCTGAACTGAACTTTTTCAGTTTCGTCAGGAAACAGCGGACATCCAGTGGTGGAGCGGTCGTTCGGTCATCGGACGTCCGGTAGCTAGCGGAAGTCCGGTACCTGGGCGATTTCGGGCATGGGATGAACATCTAGGGTTCGAGGTGGAGGTGGCAAAATTGGTCAAATCTGAGCGATTTTGTGGATGGAAATGGTGGAGATGATGGGGGAAAGCTAGATCCACTCGTGGCAAATCAAATCAATGGATCAAATCCAACAAAACTTCATCACACCAACAAATCATAAAAAAAATTGGGGCTATTTTTGTTGGGGATTTTCGAAATTGGGGAAGAACACAACAAAATCAAGCTAGAAAATAAAGGGTAGGGGCTCCAAATACGTGATCAACCTGGCTCTGATACCAAGATGATGTAGGGCAGAACCCTAGATGCTCGATCTTTCACGATTTGAGGGGATCCTATGAAGAACACGAGGAGAAATCACGAGGGGAAACACAAGAGAATCACTCAAACCGGCAAGATTCGGTTACACATGTGCTAGATCCTCGAAACACAAAGAGATACATGATTCAAATCCAACAAAGGACGATACAAGTAGCTAGTTCATCTCCATGAGGTGGTCTTGAGGGGTCTTCCCATGAAGGGGTCTTGAATTCGCCTGGGTGATCTTCTTCGAAGAGGTCGTGAACTCTGATGGAGAAATAACCAAGTGGATGAGCACAACTCTATCTCTAATATGAGCTAAACCATTGCTAACCCTAACTATGAGGAGGAGGAGGAGGTCTATTTATAGTCTAAGTGCAAATGGGGGCGAATCGAAAGGGTACATGGGCCTCGGTCTCGAAACTATGCACACACAGGCAGCGGACGTCCGGCCTTTACCGGTCATCCGGTGGGTCGCGAGGGTCCGCACGTCCGGTAGGGTTCAAACTTCTGCTATTTTCATTCTGTTGAAGTGGCACCGGACGTCCGGAGATGGTCGGTCGTCCTGATTTGGCTCGGGCATGATGGTGTCGGTCGTTCGGTGGGGGCCGGACGTTTGCTCGCTAGGAGGTGTTGCCAGTCGTCCAGTCCTGGACGGACGTCCGCTTGCTGTAGCTTGCGATGGCTGGGACTTGGGCCGGCTGGGGCTTCAGGCGTCGGATGACCGGTCCCGACCGGTCGTCTGGTGGCTGGAGCTTCAGGCGACGGACGTCCGGTTCTGACCGGTTGTCCGGTGGCTGGAGCTTCTTTGGTAGCTCTTCTTCTTGTCCCTCATACTCGGTGTCCTTGTCGTCTTCTCCATTGGATGTAGCTGTTCCGTGGCCTTCCTCCAAGTACCTGATCACACATATTGTTTCCACTTGAGGTAGTAGCCATGTCTCATGTGTAGAGAGTGGGAGTTCGGAGAGGAGCGAGTTCACCTTATCTTTGATAGCCTTTGCTCGAGCTCTTGTCATTGGTCCAAGTGGTGTCGTAGGAGATGTAGATGCGTCCATGGGGATGATCGTGGGATGCTCCACATCAAAACGGATTTCTTTGCTTCTTTATTTTCTTCAAGGGCATTGGATACGTAATAAGTCACCAAATCTTTGCTAGAATAGCAAGACCAAAGAAAACAAGAATCACAATTAGGCATTTTAGAAGATATCCAACTTCCATAACTGCTCCCACTAGTTGGACCAACGTCTTCTCCATGCATTCATTGTTGATCTGTGGATTCTTGATCTTGCATTCATCATTCTTCTTCTCTGATTCTAAAGAAATAGGCGTTGCTTCCCTTCTAGTTTCTTCTCTAATTGCACATGCAGTCGCGTCATTAGCCTCAATTCTAGCGACGAGTGCATGAACATCTATTAAGTTTCTTTCTATGAATAAATCAATGTATTTTTCTCCTAGAAACCAAAATGAGCATCCATCTTCCTACACACATGACCATCTCAATAAGCTATCGAAATTGAACCGAATAGGTTAACAAGGCCAAATGAAAACAAGAACATACCCCGTTGTTTTGCATTTGAAGAATACCCATCCAGGGTGTTTCGGCGTGCTAGATGTTAGCCACAACACTGTCTGTGTGCAGTTGTCGCACTGTATGAGCGGCATCAGCGAGCCGCTGCGCAAGCGCCGAGCCCGGGCGACGACCGGTTGAGTACTTGTCGGCAAACCAATGGCGGCGGCTAGAGGATGAACCAGTACCTGCATGCGGTGTTGGGGCTTTGTCGGGGCTGTGCGGGGTGCTCCCCGACCAATCCATGGCTTGGCGCAGCCATCGGTGGCTGGAAACGGCAAATCTGACGGCCGCGACAAGCAGCCGCCGATCTGCAACTATCTGGCTGACCAAGGTAGGAGGAAGTGGTGGAGGACAATCTCGGGTGAATCTCAAGCGTGTGGCGGCCCGTCGGCGTGATCCCGACGACTAGTATGGTTGGAATCGTAGGCGGCGGCCCGACGCCGGTGGGTGGGGGAAAGCATGGGCTGAAATGCCCCTCCCCCCCGCCGCCAACCGCTACCTCTATATAGAGGGCACCGACGGGGCGAGGGGGGGGGGAACTCGCGTTTTCCCGGATTGGGGTAGGAATTTTGCCGTGCCCCGCAAAAAACAATTACGGGTCCGACGCGTTTCAGGCTCTGATCAGGCAACATTTTTCACTCGGACCCATATTTTGATGGTTATTTTGCGGGTCGGGGCATTATACGGGGTCTGCTAGAGATGATCTAATGATCAGTATCAACTGGTCCTACAATCGTGGAAACATTGGCCTGTTGGGAAGCTATGGGGCTTGCAAACGATCTTGGCTGGCATCAAATTTTGTAGCCTCAGATTGCCAAGGAGTGGTGGAGGACATTGATCAAACTCCGGAGGTCTTCAAGAGAGCGACTTTTACAAGAGATCAGTGAACACAAGAACGCTTTTCAGTCTTGTAAATTTATTCACGAGCGTAGAAACTTCAAATTTGAAGCTCATAATATCGCTGAATTTGCATGTAATCTAGACATAGGACGCCATATTTGGTTGGGTAATTTTTATGATCCAAACCATGTACCTATGAACACTATTTCGAATCAACAAAGTTGGGATGAGATTGCACAAAAAAAAACTACATTTTCTTTTTTGAGAATAGACTGTGTATCTACTGGTGAAACATCGGAGAGGAAGCTATTTCTCGCCCTCTGCAAGACATAGCTCCATCTCGCCCCTAACAAGTGCGTTATAGAGCTGGCCAACTACAGTAGCAGCGGCATGAGTTTTTTCTCTTGTGTGGTTTTTTATCGGGGGTTTTCACTTGTTTGTACCGGTTTTCCTTAGGTGTTACTTCGTTTTTCCTATTTTTCTTTGTTTTTTTCTTGGCTTTCATCAACTTTTATTTTTATTTTTTAACATATGTTTACATTTTTGTACATGTTGTATATTTTTTCATACATTGGGAACACTATTTATGCAAGTTTAATATTTTCAAATACACGATTAACATATTTCAAAATATATGTTTTGACGGTTAATTTTTTCATACACATTATATATTTCTGCTATACATAGAAAATATTTTTGTACACGTTTAACAATTTTCAAGTACATGATTAAAATTTTCCAAATACATGTTTTAAATATTTTTTACAAATACGTCTTAAACATTGTTTCCCCAAATACATGTTGCGGGAGCTAAATACGGCATATCTCGTGGTAGAGTATCATAGCTAGGCAAGTTGGCACAATAGTAACAGGAGGCAAGATTTACCCAGGTTCGGGCTCTCGCGGAGGAGATACTACCCTACGTCTTGCTTGTCTTCATGTGTTGGAGTGTGCACAGAGTATAGATGAAGTACCAAGAGAATCAATCTGATATATGAGAAGCTTGATCCGGATTATATAACATATCGGGGGTCCTACACTTACACAACTAAGTTGGCTAAGTCGGTGGAGGCAGATCCTCCACGGCTCCAGTATGATTGTACTCCGAGTTTTCTAGAACCTTTATGTGTTCCGCTAGAAGCTGCCCAAAGTGTCCCAGGATAGAACCGAGGTAGGGGGTCAAATCCCGGCCCACCAGACCAAGAACCGACGTGACGAGGACCCCTCAGTTGGGACACTGACAGTAGCCCCAGAACGGGTCTTCAAGTATGGTTGCACCTTGGGTCATCCGGGATACACATCATCTTCGGTGGCTGACTTAAAACCAGTTTAACGAAATGTCTCCCAAACATCGTCATCACACAGCCAGCCTCCAGCCGAGCTGGCTCTATGGTGATGTAGACCACCTCGATCTTGAAAATGTAGAAGGAGTGGGCCGATCTGCACACAAGAAAGAATTCTCGCAAAGTTAGCCGCTTGGTAGGATAAATTCCTGCGCTGAAACTTCAACATTATCCGGACCCACTGTGACAAGCCAGACCGGTCTCATATGATAGCCCCACGGGGCCACGCGCCAGCCTTGACTTGACGGTCAATGTGACGTGTTGGAGTTGAAGGAAATATGCCCTAGAGGCAATAATAAAGTTGTTATTTTATATTTCCTTATTCATGATAAAGGTTTATTATTCATGCTAGAATTATATTGATCGGAAACTTAAATACATGTGTGAATACATATATAAATACCATGTCCCTGGTGAGCCTCTACTAGAATAGCTCGTTGATCAAAGACGGCTAAGGTTTCCTAACCATGGACAAGTGTTGTCATTTGATAACGGGATCACATTATTAGAAGAATGATGTGATGGACAAGACCCACCCGTTAGCTTAGCATATGATCGTTCAGTTTATTGCTACTGCTTTCTTGAATGTCAAATGCATGTTACTTCGACCATGAGATCATGCAACTCTCGAATACCAGAGGAATACCTTGTGTGCTATCAAACGTCAGAACATAACTGGGTGATCATAAAGATGCTCTATAGGTATATCTGAAGGTGTTTGCTGAGTTGGCATGGATCGAGATTGGGATTTGTCACTCTGAGTATCGGAGAGGTATCTCTGGGCCCTCTCGGTAATACACATCATAATAAGCTTGCAAGGAAGTGACTAAGGAGTTAGTTATGAGATGATGTATTACAGAACGAGTAAAGAGGCTTGCCGGTAACGAGATTGAAGTAGGTATAGAGATACCGACGATCGAATCTTGGGCAAGTAACATACTGACAAACAAAGGGAATCAAGTATGTTGTCATTACGGTTCCACCGATAAAGATCTTTGTAGAATATGTAGGAACCAATATGGGCATCCAGATTCCGCTATTGGTTATTGATGGGAGAGGTGTCTCGGTCATGTCTACATAGTTCTCGAACCCGTAGGGTCCGCACGCTTAACGCTCATTGACGATATAGTGTTACATGAGTTATATGATTTGGTGACCGAATGTTGTTCGGAATCGCAGATGAGATCACGGACATGACGAGGAGCTTCAGAATGGTTCGAAGGTAAAGACTGGTGTATAGGACGATGATATTCGTACACCGGAAGTGTTTCGGAGTGCATCGGGTAGTCATCGGGTCACTGGAAGGGGTTTCGGACACCACGGGAGAAAGATGGGCCTATTGGGCTAGTAGAGGGGGGCACCCCAGCCCACAAGGGGCTGGCGCACCCCCCTATGGCAGTCATCCTGTGGGAGGAAGGAAAGGGGGGATTCGTCCTCCCCCTTCCTTCCCTCTCCCCCCCTTTCCTTTCCCCCCTCCAACAAATATGGTAAGGGGGGGGGCAAGGGAAGGATCACAAGGAGGATTCGGCCTCCTTGGGGCGCCTCCGTGGTTGCTCCTCCCTCCCCCCACCTATATATATGTGGGAGGGGTGCCACACAAGACCACGACAATCTCTTATCCATGTGTGGCACCCCTCTCCACAGTTTCGTCCCTTGGTCATATTTTCGGAGTGCTTAGACAAAGCCCTACGGGGATAGCATCACCACCACCGTCAGCACACTATCGTGCTGCCGGAACTCGTCCACTACTTCTCCCATCTTGCTGGAGGCGAGGACCTCACTGAGATGAACGTGCTGAACGCGGAGGTGTCATACGTTCGGTAGTCGATCGGTTGGATCGCTAAGAAGTTCGACTACATCAACCGCGTTGTTAAATGCTTCCGCTCACGGTCTACGAGGTTACGTAGACACACTCTCCCCTCTCATTTCTATGCATCTCCATGGATAGATCTTGTGTGTGCATAGATTTTTTTTTGTTTTCCATGCAACATTGCTCATCAGTGGCATCCGAGCCAGGCCTATGCGTAGATGATATGCACGAGTAGAACACAAAGAGTTGTGGCGGTGATAGTCATACTGCTTACCACCAATGTCTTATTTTGATTCGGCAGAAGTGGGATGAAGCGGCCCAGACCATTCTTACATGTCCACGCACACGAGACCGGTTCCACCGACTAACATGCAACTAGTTTTGCATAAAGGTGGCTGGCGGGTGTCTGTTTCTCCTACTTTAGTTGAATCGAATTTGACTACGGTCGGTCCTTGAAGAAGGTTAAAACAACAAACTTGATAGTCACCGTTGTGGTTTTTGCGTAGGTAAGAATGGTTCTTGCTAGAAGCCCATAGCAGCCATGTAAAACTTGCAACAACAAAGTAGAGGACGTCTAACTTGTTTTTGCAGGGCATGTTGTGATGTGATATGGTCAAGATAGGATGTGATACATGTTGATGTATGAGATGATCATGTTTTGTAATATCGACAACCGGCAGGAGCCTTAGGGTTGTCTCTTTATTGTATGAAATGCAAGCGCCATGTAATTGCTTTACTTTATAGCTATGCATTAGCAATAGTTGTAGAAGCAATAGTTGGCGAGACGACCCCGACACAACGATGGAGATCAATGTGTCAAGCCGGTGACGATGGAGATCATGATGATGTTTTGGAGATGGAGATCAAAAGCACAAGATGATGATGGCCATATCATGTCGCATATTTTGATTTCATGTGATGTTTATCCTTTATGCATCTTATTTTGCTTAGAATGGTGTAGCATTATAAGATGATCCCTTCACTAAATTTCATGGAAAAGTGTTCTCCCTGAGTATGAACCGTTGCCAAGTTCGTCGTTTCGAAGCACCTCGTGATGATCGGGTGTGATAGACTCTACGTTCACATACAACGGGTGTAAGATAGTTTTGCACATGCAGGATACTTGGGTTAAACTTGACGAGCCTAGCATGTACAGACATGGTCTCGGAACACTGGAGACCGATAGGTCGAACATGAGTCATATAGTAGATATGATCAACATAGAGATGTTCACCATTGATGACTACCCCATCTCACGTGATGATCGGACATGGGCTAGTTGATTTGGATCACGTATCACTTAGAAAACTTGAGGGGTGTTGATTTATGTGGGAGTTCATTAGTAATTTGATTAATTGAACTTAATTTATCATGAACTTAGTCTTAATAGTTTTGCATATCTATGTTGTGGATCAATGGCCCGAGCTACCGTTCCCTTGAATTTTAATGCATACCTAGAGAAAGCTAAGTTGAAAGACAATGGTAGCAACTACATAGACTGGGTCCGTAACTTGAGGATTATCCTCATTGCTGCATAGAAGAATTATGTCCTTGATGCACCGCTAGGTGA
The DNA here is from genome assembly GCF_018294505.1 of Triticum aestivum. NCBI lineage: Eukaryota > Viridiplantae > Streptophyta > Magnoliopsida > Poales > Poaceae > Triticum > Triticum aestivum. The sequence goes on along the minus strand of NC_057795.1, from coordinate 306,681,502 downwards.
CCCACTCGCTCCCGCTAATCTAGATGCTATGAATGCCTGGCAAACGCGAAATGATGACTACTCTATAGTTTAGTGTGCCATGCTTTATGGCTTAGAACCGGGACTTCAAAAACATTTTGAACGTCATGGAGCAAATGAGATGTTCCAAGAGTTGAAGTTCATATTTCAAGCAAATGCCCGGGTTGAGAGATATGAAGTCTCCAACAAGTTCTATAACTGCAAGATGGAGGAGAACAATTCTGTCAGTGAACACATACTCAAAATGTCCGGGGTATCATAACCACTTGACTCAGCTGGGAGTTGATCTTCCAATTGATTGTGTTATTGACAGAGTTCTTCGATCACTGCCACCAAGCTACAAAGGCTTCATGATGAATTATAATATGCAAGGTATGAACAAAACAATTCCTGAGCTCTTCACTATGCTTAAGGCCGCAGAGGTAGAAATAAAGAAGGAGCATCAAGTGTTGGTGGTTAACAATACCACTAGTTTCAAGAAAAAAAGGGCAAGGGAAAAAAGGGAACTTCAAGAAGAATGGCAAGCAAGTTGCCACTCCCGGAAAGAAGCCCAAAGCTGGACCCAAACCTGAAACTGAGTGCTTCTACTGCAAAAGGGAATGGTCACTGGAAGCGAAACTGCCCCAAATACTTGGCGGATAAGAAGGATTGCACAGTGAACAAAGGTATATTTGATATACATGTTATTGATGTGTACCTTACTAATGCTCGTAGTAGTGCCTGGGTATTTGATATTGGTTCATTTCCTCATATCTGTAACTCGAAATAGGAGCTGCGGAATAAACGAAGATTGGCTAAGGATGAGGTGATGATACATGTCGGGAATGGTTCCAAGGTCGATGTGATCGCCGTCGGCATGCTACCTTTACATCTACCTTCGGGATTAGTTTTAGACCTCAATAACTATTATTTGGTGCCCCCGTTGAGCATGTACATTATATCTGGATCTTGTTTATTGCGAGACAGCTATTTATTTAAATCAGAGAATAATGGTTGTTCTATTTATATAAGTAATATCTTTTATGGTCATGCACCCTTAATGAATGGTCTATTCTTGTTGCATCTCGTAGTGATACACATATTTATAATATTGATGCCAAAAGATGCAAAGTTGACAATGATAGTGCAACATACTTGTGGTACTGCCGTTTAGGTCACATTGGTGTAAAGCGCATGAAGAAACTCCATGCAGATGGACTTTTGGAATCACTTGATTATGAATTATTTGATACTTACGAACCATGCCTCATGGGCAAGATGACTAAAACTCTGTTCCCTGGAGCAATGGAGTGAGCTAATGACTTATTGGAAATAATACATATTGATGTATGCGGTCCGATGAGTATTGAAGCACGTGGCGGGTATCTTTATTTTCTGACCTTCACAGATGATTTGAGTAGGTATGGGTAGATGAAACACAAGTTTGAAACCTTTGAAAAGTTTAAAGAATTCCAGAGTGAAGTGGAGAATCATCGTAAGAAGAAAATAAAGTTTCTACGATCTGATCGCGGAGGCGAATATTTGAGTTACGAGTTTGGCCTTCATTTAAAACAATGTGGAATAGTTTCACAACTCACGCCACCTGGAACACCACAGCGTAATGATGTGTCCGAACGTCGTAACACTACTTTATTAGATATGGTGCATTCTATGATGCCTCTTACCAATTTACCACTATCGTTTTGGGGTTATGCATTAGAGACAGCCGCATTCACGTTAAATATGGCATCGTCTAAATCCGTTGAGACGACACCGTATGAACTGTGGTTTGGCAAGAAACCTAAGCTGTCGTTTCTTAAAGTTGAAGGGGAATGTAGTAATTTCAAAAAAATTCCTACGCACACGCAAGATCATGGTGATGCATAGCAACGAGAGAGGAGAGTGTTGTCCACGTACCCTCGTAGACCGAAAGTGGAAGCGTTAGCACAACGCGGTTGATGTAGTCGTATGTCTTCATGATCCAACCGATCAAGTACCAAACGTACGACACCTCCGAGTTCAGCACACGTTCAGCTCGATGACGTCCCAAGAACTCCGATCCAGCAGAGCTTTGTGGGAGAGTTATGTCAGCATGACGGCGTGATGACGGTGTTGATGATGCTACCGACGCAGGGCTTCGCCTAAGCACCGCTACGATATTACCGAGGTGGAATATGGTGGAGGGGGGCACCGCACACGGCTAAGAGATCAATGATCAATTGTTGTGTCTAGAGGTGCCCCCCTGCCCCCGTATATAAAGGAGCAAGGGGGGAGGAGTCCGACCTAGGAGGAGGGCGCGCCAAGGGGAGAGTCCTACTCCCACCGGGAGTAGGACTCCTCCTTTCCTTGTAGTAGTAGGAGAAGGGGGAGAGGGAGAGGGAGAGAGAGGAAGGATAGGGGGCGCCGCCCCCCTCCTTGTCCAATTCGGACAAGACGGGGAGGGGGCACGCGGCCTGCCCTGGCCGCCCCTCCTCTTCTCCACTAGGGCCCATGAGGCCCAATAAACCCCCCGGGGGGTTCCGATAACCCCCGGGTCCTCCGGTATATGTCTGAAACCATTCCGGTGTCCGAACATAGTCATCCAATATATCGATCTTTACGTCACGGCCATTTTGAGACTCCTCGTCATGTCCGTGATCATATCCGGGACTCTGAACTACCTTCGGTACATCAAAACACAAAAACTCATAATACCGATCGTCACCAAACTTTAAGCGTGCAGACCCTACGGGTTCGAGAACTATGTAGACATGACCAAGACTTGTTTCCGGTCAATAACCAATAGCGGAACCTGGATGCTCATATTGGTTCCCACATATTCTACGAAGATCTTTATCGGTCAAACCGCATAACTACATACGTTGTTCCCTTTGTCATTGGTATGTTACTTGCCCGAGATTCGATCGTTGGTATCTCAATACCTAGTTCAATATCGTTACCGACAAGTCTCTTTACTCGTTATGTAATGCATCATCCCGCAACTAACTCATTAGTCACATTGCTTGCAAGGCTTATACTGATGTGCATTACCGAGAGGGCCCAGAGATACCTCTCCGACAATCGGAGTGACAAATCCTAATCTCGAAATACGCCAACTCAACAAGTACCTTCGGAGACACCTATAGATCTCCTTTATAATCACCCAGTTACGTTGTGACGTTTGGTAGCACACAAAGTGTTCCTCCGGTAAACAGGAGTTGCATAATCGCATAGTCATAGGAACATGTATAAGTCATGAAGAAAGCAATAGCAACATACTAAACGATCAGTTGCTAAGCTAACGGAATGGGTCAAGTCAATCACATCATTCTCCTAATGATGTGATCCCATTAATCAAATGACAACTCATGTCTACGGCTAGGAAACTCAACCATCTTTGTGTTGGGGAACGTTGCAGAAAATTAAAATTTTTCCTACGGTTTCACCAAGATCCATCTATGAGTTCATCTAAGCAACGAATCAAGGGAGTGAGATTGCATCTACATACCACTTGTAGATCGCGTGCGGAAGCGTTCAAGGGAAGGGTGATGATGGAGTCGTACTCGCCGTGATTCAGATCACCGATGACCAAGTGCCGAACGGACAGCACCTCCGCGTTCAACACACGTACGGGACGGACGACATCTCCTCCGTCTTGATCCAGCAAGGAGGAAGGAGAGGTTGAGGAAGATAGCTCCAGCAGCAGCACGACGGCGTGGTGGTGTTGGTGCAGCAGTACTCCGACAGGGCTTCGCCAAGCACGTAACGGAGGAGGAGAGGTGTTGGGGAGGGGAGGGGCTGCGCCTTGGGTTGTGTCCAGCAGCCCTCCCCTCACCCCCCTATATTTATAGGGGAAGGGGCAAGGGGGGCCGGCCCCTCTAGATGAGATCTAGAGGGGGGGGGGGGGCGGCCAGGGAGGGGGGACTTGCCCCCCAAGCAAAGGGGGCGCCCCCACTAGGGTTCCCCCCCAACCCTAGGTGCATGGGCCCAAGGGGGGGGGGCGCCCAGCCCTCCAGGGGCTGGTTGGCTGGTTCCCTGCCCCTTGCGGCCCATGAGGCCCTCCGAGAGGGGTGGCCCCTCCCAGTGGACCCCCGGAACCTCTCCGGTGGCCCCGGTACAATACCGATATGCCCCCGAAACTTTCCGGTGTCCGCATGACAACTTCCCATATATAAATCTTCACCTCCGGACCATTCCGGAACTCCTCGTGATGTCCGGGATCTCATCCGGGACTCCGAACAACATTCGGTAATCACATACAAATCTTCCTAATAACCCTAGCGTCACTGAACCTTAAGTGTGTAGACCCTACGGGTTCGGGAATCATGCAGACATGACCGAGACAGCTCTCCGGCCAATAACCAACAGCAGGATCTGGATACCCATGTTGGCCCCCACATGTTCCACGATGATTTCATCGGATGAACCATGATGTCGAGGATTCGATCAACCCCGTATACAATTCCCTTTGTCAATCGGTACGTTACTTGCCTGAGACTCGATCGTTGGTATCCCAATACCTCGTTCAGTCTCGTTACCGGCAAGTCACTTTACTCGAACCGTAATGCATGATCCCGTGACCAAACACTTGGTCACTTTGAGATCATTATGATGATGCATTACCGAGTGGGCCCAGAGATACCTCTCCGTCATACGGAGTGACAAATCCCAGTCTCGATCCGTGTCAACCCAACAGACACTTTCAGAGATACCTGTAGTGCACCTTTATAGTCACCCAATTATGTTGTGACGTTTGATACACCCAAGGCACTCCTACGGTGTCCGGGAGTTACACGATATCATGGTCTAAGGAAAAGATACTTGACATTGGAAAAGCTCTAGCAAAACGAACTACACGATCTTATGCTATGCTTAGGATTGGGTCTTGTCCATCACATCATTCTCCTAATGATGTGATCCCGTTATCAACGACATCCAATGTCCATAGCCAGGAAACCATTACTATCTGTTGATCAACGAGCTAGTCAACTAGAGGCTTACTAGGGACATATTATGGTCTATGTATTCACACGTGTATTACGATTTCCGGATAATACAGTTATAGCATGAATAAAGACTATTATCATGAACAAGGAAATATAATAATAATCCTTTTATTATTGCCTCTAGGGCATATTTCCAACAGTCTCCCACTTGCACTAGAGTCATTAATCTAGTTACATTGTGATGAATCGCACACCCATAGAGTTCTGGTGTTGATCATGTTTTGCTCGCGAGAGAGGTTTAGTCAACGGATCTGCGACATTCAGATCCGTATGTACTTTGAAAATATCTATGTATCCATCTTGAACATTTTCACGGATGGAGTTGAAGCGACGCTTGATGTGCCTGGTCTTCTTGTGAAACCTGGGCTCCTTGGCAAGGGCAATAGCTCCAGTGTTGTCACAGAAGAGTTTGATCGGCCCCGACGCATTGGGTATGACTCCTAGGTCGGTGATGAACTCCTTCACCCAAATTGCTTCATGCGTTGCCTCCGAGGCTGCCATGTACTCCGCTTCACATGTAGATCCCGCCACGACACTCTGCTTGCAGCTGCACCATCTTACTGCTCCACCATTCAACATATACACGTATCCGGTTTGTGACTTAGAGTCATCCAGATCTGTGTCGAAGCTAGCGTCGACGTAACCCTTTACGACGAGCTCTTCGTCACCTCCATAAACGACAAACATGTCCTTTGTCCTTTTCAGGTACTTCAGGATATTCTTGACCGCTGTCCAGTGTTCCTTGCCGGGATTACTTTGGTACCTTCCTACCAAACTTACGGCAAGGTTTACATCAGGTCTGGTACACAGCATGGCATACATAATAGATCCTATGGCTGAAGCATAGGGGATGACACTCATCTCTTCTTTATCTTTTTCTGTGGTCGGGGATTGAGCCGAGCTCAATCTCACACCTTGCAACACAGGCAAGAACCCTTTCTTGGACTGATCCATTTTGAACTTCTTCAAAATCTTATCAAGGTATGTGCTTTGTGAAAGACCTATGAGGCGTCTTGATCTATCTCTATAGGTCTTGATGCCTAATATATAAGCAGCTTCTCCAAGGTCCTTCATTGAAAAACACTTATTCAAGTAGGCCTTAATGCTGTCCAAAAGTTCTATATCATTTCCCATCAAGAGTATGTCATCTACATATCATATGAGAAATGCTACAGAGCTCCCACTCACTTTCTTGTAAACGCAGGCTTCTCCATAAGTCTGCATAAACCCAAACGCTTTGATCATCTCATCAAAGCGAATGTTCCAACTCCGAGATGCTTGCACCAGCGCATAAATGGATCGCTGGAGCTTGCATACTTTGTTAGCGTTCTTAGGATCGACAAAACCTTCCGGCTGCATCATATACAGTTCTTCCTTAAGATGTCCGTTAAGGAATGCCGTTTTGACGTCCATCTGCCATATCTCATAATCATAGTATGCGGCAATTGCTAACATGATTCAGACGGACTTCAGCTTCGCTACGGGAGAGAATGACTCATTGTAGTCAACCCCTTGAACTTGTCGATAACCCTTAGCGACAAGTCGAGCTTTATAGATGGTAACATTTCCATCCGCGTCCGTCTTCTTCTTAAAGATCCATTTTTTTACTATCGCTCGCCGATCATCGGGCAAGTCTGTCAAAGTCCATACTTTGTTTTCATACATGGATTCTATCTGGATTTCATGGCTTCAAGCCATTTGTTGGAATCTGGGCCCGCCATCGCTTCTTCATAGTTTGAAGGTTCACCGTTGTCTAACAATATGATTTCCAGGACAGGGTTGCCGTACCACTCTAGTGCGGAACGTGTCCTTGTGGACCTACGAAGTTCAGTAGCAACTTGATCCGAAGTACCTTGATCATCATCATTATTTTCCTCTTCAATTGATGTAGGCATCACAGCAACATTTTCCTGAGATGCACTACTTTCCCGTTCGAGAGGTAGTACTTCATCGAGTTCTACTTTCCTCCCACTTACTTCTTTCGAGAGAAACTCTTTTTCCAGAAAGGATCCGTTCTTGGCAACAAAGATCTTGCCCTCGAATCTTAAGTAGAAGGTATACCCAATGGTTTCCTTAGGGTATCCTATGAAGACGCATTTTTCCGACTTGGGTTCGAGCTTTTCAGGTTGAAGTTTCTTGACATAAGCATCGCATCCCCAAACTTTTAGAAACGACAACTTAGGTTTCTTCCCAAACCATAATTCATACGGTGTCGTCTCAACGGATTTAGACGGTGCCCTATTTAAAGTGAATGTAGCTGTCTCTAGAGCGTATCCCCAAAATGATAGCGGTAAATCGGTAAGAGACATCATAGACCGCACCATATCCAATAGAGTGCGATTACGACGTTCGGACACACCGTTACGCTGAGGTGTTCCAGGCGGCATGAGTTGTGAAACGATTCCACATTTCCTTAAGTGTGTACCAAACTCGTGACTTAAATATTCTCCTCCACGATTTGATCGTAGGAACTTTATCTTTCGATCACGTTGATTCTCCACCTCATTCTGAAATTCTTTGAACTTTTCAAAGGTCTCAGACTTGTGTTTCATTAAGTAGACATACCCATATCTACTCAAGTCATCAGTGAGAGTGAGAACATAACGATATCCTCCGCGAGCCTCAACGCTCATTGGACCGCACACATCGGTATGTATGATTTTCAACAAGTTGGTTGCTCGCTCCATTGTTCCGGAGAACGGAGTCTTGGTCATTTTGCCCATGAGGCATGGTTCGCATGTGTCAAATGATTCATAATCGAGAGACTCTAAAAGTCCATCAGCATGGAGCTTCTTCATGCGCTTGACACCAATGTGACCAAGGCGGCAGTGCCACAAGTATGTGGGACTATCGTTATCAACTTTACATCTTTTGGCATTCACACTATGAATATGTGTAATATTACGCTCGAGATTCATTAAGAATAAACCATTGACCATAGGGGCATGACCATAAAACATATCTCTCATATAAATAGAACAACCATTATTCTCGGATTTAAATGAGTAGCCATCTCGTATCAAACGAGATCCAGATACAATGTTCATGCTCAAACTTGGCACTAAATAACAATTATTAAGGTTTATAACTAATCCCGTAGGTAAATGTAGAGGTAGCGTGCTGACGGCGATCACATCGACCTTGGAACCATTCCTGACGCGCATCGTTACCTCGTCCTTCGCCAGTCTTCGCTTATTCCGCAGCTCCTGTTGTGAGTTACAAATATGAGCAACGGCACCGGTATCAAATACCCAGGAGTTACTACGAGTACTGGTAAGGTACACATCAATTACATGTATATCAAATATACCTTTGGTGTTGCCGGCCTTCTTATCCGCTAAGTATTTGGGGCAGTTCCGCTTCCAGTGACCCTGCCCCTTGCAATAAAAGCACTCAGTCTCAGGCTTGGGTCCATTCTTTGACTTCTTCCCAGCAACTGGCTTACCGGGCGCGGCAACATCCTTGCCGTCCTTCTTGAAGTTTTTCTTGCCCTTGCCCTTCTTGAACTTAGTGGTCTTATTGACCATCAACACTTGATGTTCTTTCTTGATTTCAACCTCTGCTGACTTCAGCATTGAAAATACTTCAGGAATGGTCTTCACCATCCCCTACATATTGTAGTTCATCACAAAGATCTTGTAGCTTGGTGGGAGCGACTGAAGGATTCTGCCAATGACCGCCTCGTCCGGGAGGTTAATGTCCAGCTGAGACAGGTGGTTGTGCAACCCAGACATTTTGAGTATGTGCTCACTGACAGAACTGTTTTCCTCCATCTTACAACTATAGAACTTGTCGGAGACTTCATATCTCTCGACCCGGGCATGAGCTTGGAAAACTAGTTTCAGCTCCTCGAACATCTCATATGATCCGTGTTGCTCAAAACGCTTTTGGAGCCCCGGTTCTAAGCTGTAAAGCATGCCGCACTGAACGAGGGAGTAATCATCAGCGCGAGACTGCCAAGCGTTCATAACGTCTTGGTTCTCTGGGACGGGAGCGTCACCTAGCGGTCCTTCTAGGACATATTGTTTCCTGGCATCTATGAGGATGATCCTCAGGTTCCGGACCCAGTCCGTATAGTTGCTTCCATCATCTTTCAGCTTGGTTTTCTCTAGGAACGCGTTGAAGTTCATGTTGACATGAGCGTTGGCCATTTGATCTACAAGACATATTTGCAAAGGTTTTAGACTAAGTTCATGATAATTAAGTTCATCTAATCAAGTTATTACAATGAACTCCCACTCAGATTAGACATCCCTCTAGTCATCTAAGTGTTACACGATCCGAGTCGACTAGGCCGTGTCCGATCATCACGTGAGACGGACTAGTCATCGTCGGTGAACATCTTCATGTTGATCGTATCTTCCATACGACTCGTGTTCGACCTTTCGGTCTCTGTGTTCCGAGGCCATGTCTGTACATGCTAGGCTCGTCAAGTTAACCCTAAGTGTTTTGCATGTGTAAAACCGTCTTACACCCGTTGTATGTGAACGTAAGGATATATCACACCCGATCATCACGTGGTGCTTCGAAACGACGAACTTTAGCATTGGTGCACAGTTAGGGGAGAACACTTCTTGAAATTCTTATAAGGGATCATCTTATTTACTACCGTCGTTCTAAGTAAACAAGATGCATAAACATAATAAACATCACATGCAATTATATAGTAGTGACATGATATGGCCAATATCATATAGCTCCATTGATCTCCATCTTCGGGGCTCCATGATCATCTTGTCACCGGCATGACACCATGATCTCCATCATCATGATCTCCATCATCGTGTCTTCATGAAGTTGTCACGCCAACGACTACTTCTACTTCTATGGCTAACACGTTTAGCAATAAAGTAAAGTAATTTACATGGCGTTCTTCAATGACACGCAGATCATACAAAAATAAAGACAACTCCTATGGCTCCTTCCGGTTGTCATACTCATCGACATGCAAGTCGTGATTCCTATTACAAGAACATGATCTCATACATCACAATATATCATTCATCATTCATCACAACTTCTGGCCATATCACATCACATGACAATTGCTGCAAAAACAAGTTAGACGTCCTCTAATTGTTGTTGCATCTTTTACGTGGATGCAATTGGGTTCTAGCAAGAACGTTTTCTTACCTACGAATAACCACAACGTGATTTTGTTAACTTCTATTTACTCTTCAGGACCCTTTTCATCGAATCCGCTCCAACTAAAGTGGGAGAGACAGACACCCGCCAGCCACCTTATGCAACTAGTGCATGTCTGTTGGTGGAACCGGTCTCACGTAAGCGTACGTGTAAGGTTGGTCCGGGACGCTTCATCCCACAATACCGCTGAAGCAAGAAAAGACTAGTAGTGGCAAGCAAGTTGACAAGATCTACGTCCACAACAAAATTGTGTTCTACTCGTGCAATAGAGAACTACGCATAGACCTAGCTCATGATGCCACTGTTGGGGAACGTTGCAGAAAATTAAAAATTTTCCTAAGGTTTCACCAAGATCCATCTATGAGTTCATCTAAGCAACGAGTCAAGGGAGTGAGATTGCATCTACATACCACTTGTAGATCGTGCGCGGAAGCGTTCAAGGGAAGGGTGATGATGGAGTCGTACTCGCCGTGATTCAGATCACCGATGACCAAGTGCCGAACGGACAGCACCTCTGCGTTCAACACACGTACGGGACGGACGACGTCTCCTCCGTCTTGTTCCAGCAAGGAGGAAGGAGAGGTTCAGGAAGATAGCTCCAGCAGCAGCACGACGGCGTGGTGGTGTTGGTGCAGCAGTTCGCCAAGCACGTAACGGAGGAGGAGAGGTGTTGGGGAGGGGAGGGGCTGCGCCTTGGGTTGTGTCCAGCAGCCCTCCCCTCACCCCTCTATATTTGTAGGGGAAGGGGCAAGGGGGGCCGGCCCCTCTAGATGAGATCTAGAGGGGGGGGGGCAGGGAGGGGGGACTTGCCCCCCAAGCAAAGGGGGCGCCCCCACTAGGGTTCCCCCCCAACCCTAGGCGCATGGGCCCAAGGGGGGGTGCCCAGCCCTCCAGGGGCTGGTTCCCTGCCGCTTGCGGCCCATGAGGTCCTCCGAGAGGGGTGTCCCCTCCCGGTGGACCCTCGGAACCTCTCCGGTGGCCCCGGTACAATACCGATATGCCCCCGAAACTTTCCGGTGTCCGCATGACAACTTCCCATATATAAATCTTCACCCCCGGACCATTCCGGAACTCCTCATGACGTCCGGGATCTCATCCAGGACTCCGAAGAACATTCGGTAATCACATACAAGTCTTCCTAATAACCCTAGCGTCACCGAACCTTAAGTGTGTAGACCCTACGGGTTCGGGAATCATGCAGACATGACCGAGACAGCTCTCCGGCCAATAACCAACAGCGGGATCTGGATACCCATGTTGGCTCCCACATGTTCCACGATGATTTCATCGGATGAACCACGATGTCGAGGATTCAATCAACCTCGTATACAATTCCCTTTGTCAATCGGTATGTTACTTGCCCGAGACTCGATCGTTGGTATCCCAATACCTCGTTCAGTCTCGTTACCGGCAAGTCACTTTACTCAAACCGTAATGCATGATCCCGTGACCAAACACTTGGTCACTTTGAGCTCATTATGATGATGCATTACCGAGTGGGCCCAAAGATACCTCTCCGTCATACGGAGTGACAAATCCCAGTCTCGATCCGTGTCAACCCAACAGAATCTTTCAGAGATACCTGTAGTGCACCTTTATTGTCACCCAGTTACGTTGTGACATTTGATACACGCAAGGCACTCCTACGGTGTCCGGGAGTTACACGATCTCATGGTCTAAGGAAAAGATACTTGACATTGGAAAAGCTCTAGCAAAACGAACTACACGATCTTATGCTATGCTTAGGATTGGGTCTTGTCCATCACATCATTCTCCTAATGATGTGATCCCGTTATCAACGACATCCAATGTCCATAGCCAGGAAACCATGACTATCTGTTGATCAACGAGCTAGTCAACTAGAGGCTTACTAGGGACATATTATGGTCTATGTATTCACACGTGTATTACGATTTCCGGATAATACAGTTATAGCATGAATACAGACTATTATCATGAACAAGGAAATATAATAATAATCCTTTTAATATTGCCTCTAGGGCATATTTCCAACACTTTGATCAACGAGCTAGTCAAGTAGAGGCATACTAGTGACACTATGTTTGTCTATGTATTCACACATGTATTATGTTTCCGGTTAATACAATTCTAGCATGAATAATAAACATTTATCATGATATGAGGAAATAAATAAAAACTTTATTATTGCCTCTAGGGCATATTTCCTTCAGTCTCCCACTTGCACTAGAGTCAATAATCTAGATTACACAGTAATGATTCTAACACCCATGGAGTCTTGGTGCTGATCATGTTTTGCTCGTGGAAGAGGCTTAGTCAACGGGTCTGCAACATCTAGATCCGTATGTATCTTGCAAATCTCTATGTCTCCCACCTGGACTTGGTCCCGGATGGAATTGAAGCCTCTCTTGATGTGCTTGGTTCTCTTGTGAAATCTGGATTCCTTTGCCAGGGCAATTGCACCAGTATTGTCACAAAAGATTTTCATTGGACCCGATGCACTAGGTATAACACCTAGATCAGATATGAACTCCTTCATCCAGACTCCTTTATTTGCTGCTTCCGAAGCAGCTATGTACTCCGCTTCACACATAGATCCCGCCACGATGCTTTGTTTAGAACTGCACCAACTGACAGCTCCACCATTCAATAAAAACACGTATCCGGTTTGCGATTTAGAATCGTCCGGATCAGTGTCAAAGCTTTCATCGACGTAACCATTTACAACTAGCTCTTTGTCACCTCCATAAACGAGAAACATATCCTTAGTCCTTTACAGGTATTTCAGGATATTCTTGACCACTGTCCAGTGATCCACTCCTGGATTACTTTGGTACCTCCCTGCTAAACTAATAGCAAGGCACACATCAGGTCTGGTACACAACATTGCATACATGATAGAGCCTATGGCTGAAGCATAGGGAACATCTTTCATTTTCTCTCTATCTTCTGTAGTGGTTGGGCATTGAGTCTGACTCAACTTCACACCTTGTAATACAGGCAAGAACCCTTTCTTTGCTTGATCCATTTTGAACTTTTTCAAAACTTTATCAAGGTATGTGCTTTGTGAAACTCCAATTAAGCGTCTTGATCTATCTCTATAGATCTTGACGCCCAATATATAAGCAGCTTCACCGAGGTCTTTCATTGAAAAACTTTTATTCAAGTATCCTTTTATGCTATCCAGAAATTCTATATCATTTCCAATCAACAATATGTCGTCTACAAATAATATCAAAAATGCTACAGAGCTCCCACTCACTTTCTTGTAAATAAAGGATTCTCCAAAAGTCTGTATAAAACCATATGCTTTGATTACACTATCAAAACGTTTATTCCAACTCTGAGAGGCTTGCACCAGTCCATAAATGGACCGCTGGAGCTTGCACACTTTGTTAGCATCTTTTGGATCGACAAAACCTTCTGGTTGCATCATATACAACTCTTCTTCCAGAAATCCATTCAGGAATGCAGTTTTGACATCCATTTGCCAAATTTCATAATCATAAAATGCGGCAATTGCTAACATGATTCGGACAGACTTAAGCATCGCTACGGGTGAGAAAGTATCATCATAGTCAACCCCTTGAACTTGTCGAAAACCTTTCGCAACAAGTCGAGCTTTGTAGATAGTAACATTACCATCAACGTCAGTCTTCTTCTTGAAGATCCATTTATTTTTGATGGCTTGTCGATCATCGGGCAAGTCAACCAAAGTCCATACTTTGTTCTCATACATGGATCCCATCTCAGATTTCATGGCCTCAAGCCATTTGGCGAAATCTGGGCTCATCATCGCTTCCTGATAGTTCGTAGGTTCGCCATGATCAAGTAACATGACCTCCAGAATAGGATTACCGTACCACTCTGGTGCGGATCTTACTCTGGTTGACCTACGAGGTTCGGTAGTAACTTGATCTGAAGTTTCATGATCAATATCATTAGCTTCCTCACTAATTGATTTGAAGCTACTTATATATTGGGCATCAAGATCTATAGGGATAGATCGAGACGCTTAATAGGACTTTCACAAAGCAAATACATTGACAAAGTTTTGAAGAAGTTCAAAATGGATCAGTCAAAGAAAGGGTTCTTGCGTGTGATACAAGGTGTGAAATTGGGTCAGACATAAAGACCGATCATTGCAGAAGATAGAGAGAAAATGAAAGTCATTCCCTATGCCTCAGCCATAGGTTCTATCAGGTATTCTATGTAGTGTACCAGACCTGATGTGTGCCTTGCCATAAGTTTGGCGGGGAGGTACCAAAGTAATTCAGGAGTGGATCACTGGACAGTGGTCAAGAATATCCTGAAGTACCTGAAAAGGACCAAGGATATGTTTCTCATATGTAGGTGACAAAGAGCTCGTCGTAAGTAGTTACGTCAATGCTAGCTTCGACACTGATCCGGATGAATCTAAGTCAAAAACCGGATACACATTTATATTGAATGATGGAGTTGAAAGTTTGTGCAGTTCCAAGCAGAGCGTCGTGGCGGGATCTACGTGTGAAGCGGAGTACATAGCTGCGTCAGAAGCAGCACATGAAGGAGTCTGGATGAAGGAGTTCATATCCGATTTGGGTGTAATACCTAGTGCATCAGGTCCAATGAAAATCTTTTGTGACAACACTGGAACAATTGCCTTGGCGGAGGAATCAGGGTTTCACAAGAGAACCAAACACATCAAGAGACGCTTCAAATCCATTCATGAAAAGGTCAAGGATGGAGACATAGAGATTTGCAAAATACATACGAATATGAATGTAGCAGACCCGTTAACTAAGCCTCTTCCGCGAGCAAAACATGATCAACACCAAGACTCCATGGGTGTTAGACTCATTACAATGTAATCTAGATTATTGACTCTAGTGCAAGTGGAAGACTGGAGGAAATATGCCCTAGAGGCAATAATAAAGTTGTTATTTTCTATTTACTTATTCATGATAAAGGTTTATTATTCATGCTAGAATTGTATTGATCAGAAACTTAAATACATGTGTGAATACATAAACAAATGCCGTGTCCCTAGTGAGCCTCTACTAAACTAGCTCATTGATCAAAGATGTTTAAGGTTTCCTAACCATGGACATGTGTTGTCATTTGATAACGGGATCACATCATTAGGAGAATGATGTGATGGACAAGACCCATCTGTTAGCTTAGCATATGATCGTTCAGTTTATTGCTACTTCTTTCTTGAATGTCAAATGCATGTTCCTTCAACCATGAGATCATGTGAGTCCCGAATACCAGAGGAATACCTTGTGTGCTATCAAACGTCACAACGTAACTGGGTGATCATAAAGATGCTCTACAGGTATCTCCGAAGGTGTTTGTTTAGTTGACATGGATCAAGACTAGGATTTGTCACTCCGAGTATCGGAGAGGTATCTCTGGGCCCTCTTGGTAATACACATCATAATAAGCTTGCAAGTAAATGACTAATGAGTTAGTTACAAGATGATGTATTATGGAACGAGTAAAGGGAATTGCCGGTAACGAGATTGAACTAGGTATAGAGATACCGACGATCGAATCTCGGGCAAGTAACATAGCAACAGACAAAGGGAATCAAGTATATTGTCATTACAGTTCGACTGATAAAGATCTTTGTAGAATATGTAGGAACCAATACGGGCATCTAGGTTCTGCTAATGGTTATTGACCAGAGAGGTGTCTCGGTCATGTCTACATAGTTACCGAACTCGTACGGTACGCAGGCTTAACGTTCGTTGATGATATAGTGTTATATGAGTTATATGATTTGGTGATCGGATGTTTCTCGGAATCCCGGATGAGATCACGGACATGACAAGGAGCTCCAAAATGGTATGGAGGTAAAGATTGATATATAGGACGATGATATTCATGTTGGGGAACGTAGTAATTCAAAATTTTCCTACGATCACGCAAGATCTATCTAGGAGATGCATAGCAACGAGACGGGAGAGTGTGTCCACGTACCCTCATAGACTGAAAGATGAAGCGTTTAGTAACGCGGTTGATGTAGTCGAACGTCTTCACGATCTAACCGATCCAAGTACCGGACGTGCGGCACCTCCGTGTTCAGCACACATTCAGCACGATGATGTCCCTCGAGCTCTTGATCCAGTAGAGGGTCGAGGGAGAGTTCCATCAGCACGACAGCGTGGCGACGATGTTGATGATGTTGCGCGTGCAGGGTTTCGCCTAAGCACTACGACGATATGACCGAAGTGTTAAACTGTGGAGGGGGCACCGCACATGGCCAGGAGAATAAAAGTTGTGCTTTGGGGTGCCCCCTGCCCACGTATATAAAGGAGGGGGAGGGAGAGGCTGGTCAAGGAAGGGCACGCCTATATGGGGAGTCCAACTAGGATTCCCAATCCTAGTTGGAGTCCCCTTCCTTTTTCCAAGAGGGGAGAGGGGGAAAGAGTATGAGAAGGAGAAGGAAAGAGGGGGGGGGGGGGGCGCCGGCCCCCTCTTAGTCCAATTCGGACCAGCCATGGGGGGGGGGCACGGCCACCCTGCGGCCCTCCACTCCTTTCCACTAAAGCCCATTAAGGCCCATTACTTTCCCCGGGGGGTTCCGGTAACCTCCCGGTACTCCGAAAAATGCCCGAACCTTTCCGAAACCTTTCCGGTGTTCGAACATAACCTTCCAATATATCAATCTTTATGTCTCAACCATTTCGAGGCTTCTCGTCACGTCTGTGATCTCATCCGTGACTTCGAACAAACTTTGGTCATCAAAAACACATAACTCATAATACAAATTGTCATCAAACGTTAAGCGTGCGGACCCTACGGGTTCGAGAACTATGTAGACATGATCGAGACACATATTCGATCAATAACCAATAGCGGAACCAGGATGCTCATATTGGCTCCTACATATTCTACGAAAATCTTTATTGGTCAAACGGCGTAACAACATATGTTGTTCCCTTTGTCATCGGTATGTTACTTGCCCGAGATTCGATTGTCGGTATCATCATACCTAGTTCAATCTTGTTACCGGCAAGTATCTTTACTTGTTCCATAATGGTTCATCCCGCAACTAACTCATTATTCACATTGCGTGCAAGGCTTATCGTGATGAGAATTACCGAGAGGGCCCAGAGACACCTCTCTGAAACATGGAGTGACAAATCCTAATCTTGATCTATGCCAACCCAACAAACACCTTCGAAGACACCTGTAGAGAATCTTTATAATCACCTAGCTACGTTCTGACGTTTGATAACACACAAGGTGTTCCTCCGGTATTCGGGAGTTGCATAATCTCATAGTATGAGGAACATGTATAAGTCGTGAAGAAAGCAGTAGCAATGAAACTGTAACGATCATAATTCTAAGCTAACGGATGGGTCTTGTCCATCACATCATTCTCCCAATGATATGATCCCATTTATCAAATGACAACACATGTCTATGGTTAGGAAACATAACCATCTTTGATTAACGAGCTAGTCAAGTAGAGGCATACTAGGGACACTATGTTTGTCTATGTATTCACACATGTACTAAGTTTTCGGTTAATACAATTCTAGCATGAATAATAAACATTTATCATGATATAAGGAAATATAAATAACAACTTTATTACTGCCTCTAGGGCATATTTCCTTGAGTCTCCCACTTGCACTAGAGTCAATAATCTAGATTACACAACAATGATTCTAACACCCATGATGTCTTGGTGCTGATCATGTTTTGCTCGTGGAAGAGGCTTAGTCAACGAGTCTGCAACATTCAGATCCGTATGTATTTTGCAAATCTCTATGTCTCCCTCCGCGACTTGATGCCGGATGGAATTGAAGCGTCTCTTGATGTGTTTGGCTCTCTTGTGAAATCTGGATTCCTTTGCCAAGGCAATTGCACCAGTATTGTCACAAAATATTTTGATTGGACCCGATGCACTAGGTATAACACCTAGATCAAATATGAACTCCTTCATCCAGACTCCTTCATTTGCTGCTTATGAAGCAGCTATGTACTCCACTTCACACGTAGATCCTGCCACGACGCTCTTCTTGGAACCGCACCAACTGACAGCTCCACCATTCAATATAAATACGTATCCAGCTTGTGACTAAGAGTCATCCGGATCAGCGTCAAAGCTTGCATCGACGTAACCATTTACGACAAGCTCTTTGTCACCTCCATAAACAAGAAACATATCCTTAGTCATTTTCAGGTATTTCAGGATGTTCTTGACCGTTGTCCAGTGCTCCACTCCTGGATTACTTTGGTACCTCCCTGCTATACATATAGCAAGGCACACATCAGGTCTGGTACACAGCATTGCATACATGATAGAACCTATGGCTGAGGCATAGGGAATGAATTTCATTTTCTCTCTATCTTCTGCAGTGGTCGGGCATTGAGTCTGACTCAACTTCACACCTTGTAACACAGGCAAGAACCCTTTCTTTGACTGATCCATTTTGAACTTCTTCAAAACTTTTTCAAGGTATGTGCTTTGTGAAAGTCCAATTAAGCATCTTGATCTATCTCTATAGATCTTGATGCCCAATATGTAAGCAACTTCACTGAGGTCTTTCATTGAAAAACTCTTATTCGAGTATCCTTTTATGCTATCCAGAAATTCTATATCATTTCCAATCAACAATATGTCATCCACATATAATATTAGAAATGCTACAGAGCTCCCACCCACTTTCTTGTAAATACAGGCTTCTCCGAAAGTCTGTATAAAACCATATGCTTTGATGACACTATCAAAGCGTTTATCCCAACTCCGAGAGGCTTGCACCAGTCCATAAATGGATTGCTGGAGCTTGCACACTTTGTTAGCACCCTTTGGATCGACAAAACCTTCTGGTTGCATCATATACAATTCTTCCTAAAGAAATAAATTAAGGAATACAGTTTTGACATCCATCTGCCAAATTTCATAATCATAAAATGCGGCAATTGCTAACATGATTCAGACAGACTTAAGCATCGCTACGGGTGAGAAAGTCTCATCGTAGTCAACTCCTTGAACTTGTCAAAAACCTTTCGCAACAAGTCAAGCTTTGTAAACAGTAACATTACCGTCAGTGTCAGTCTTCTTCTTGAAGATCCATTTATTTTATATGGCTTGCCGATCATCGGGCAAATCCACCAAAGTCCATACTTTGTTCTCATACATGGATTCCATCTCAGATTTCATGGCCTCAGCCATTAATCTAGGCTCATCATCGCTTCCTTATAGTTCGTAGGTTCATCATGGTCTAGTAACATGACTTCCAGAACAGGATTGCCGTACCACTCTGGTGCGGACCGTACTCTGGAAGACCTACGAGGTTCGGTAGTAACTTGATCCGAAGTTTCATGATCATCATCATTAGCTTCCCCACTAATCGGTGCTGGAATCACTGGAACTGATTTCTGCGATGAACTACTTTCCAATTCGGGAGAAGGTACAATTACCTCATCAAGTTCTACTTTCCTCCCACTCACTTCTTTCAAGAGAAACTCCTTCTCTCGAAAGGATCCATTCTTAGCAATGAATATCTTTCCTTAGGATCTGTTATAGAAGGTGGACACAACAGTTCCCTTTGGGTATCCTATGAAGACACACTTCTCCGATTTGGGTTCGAGCTTATCAAGTTGAAGCTTTTTCACATAAGCATCACAACCCCAAACTTTAAGAAACAACAACTTTGGTTTCTTGCCAAACCATAGTTCATAAGGCGTCATCTCAACGGATTTCGATGGTGCCCTATTTAAAGTGAATGTAGCCGTCTCTAAAGCATAACCCCAAAACAATAGCGGTAAATCAGTAAGAGACATCATAGATCGCACCATATCCAATAAAGTACGGTTACGACATTCGGACACACCATTACGCTGTGGGGTTCCAGGTGGCATGAGTTGCGAAACTATTCCACATTGTTTCAAATGAAGACCAAACTTGTAACTCAAATATTCGCCTCCATGATCAGATCGTAGAAACTTTATTTTCTTGTTACGATGATTTTCCACTTCACTATGAAATTCTTTGAACTTTTCAAATGTTTCAGACTTATCTTTCATTAAGTAGATATACCCACATCTGCTCAAATCATCTATGAAGGTAAGAAAATAACGATACCCGCCACGACCCTCAACACTCATTGGGCCGCATACATCAGTATGTATTATTTCCAATGAGTCAGTAGCTCGTTCCATTGTTCCGGAGAACGGAGTTTTAGTCATATTGCCCATGAGGCATGGTTTGCAAGCACCAAGTGATT
Source organism: Triticum aestivum (assembly GCF_018294505.1). Lineage (NCBI taxonomy): Eukaryota > Viridiplantae > Streptophyta > Magnoliopsida > Poales > Poaceae > Triticum > Triticum aestivum. The sequence continues at coordinate 306,661,170 of NC_057795.1, read as the reverse complement.
CATAATCAAGTGATTCCAAAAGCCCATCAGCATGGAGTTTCTTCATGCGCTTTACGCCAATATGACCTAAACGGCAGTGCCACAAATAAGCTGCATTATCATTATCAACTTTGCATCTTTTGGCTTCGATATTATGAACATGTGTATCTCCATGATTGAGATTCAATAAAAATAGACCACTCAACAAAGGTGTATGACCATAAAAGATATTACTCATGTAAATAGAACCACCATTATTCTCTGATTTAAATGAATAACCATCTCGCATTAAACAAGATAAAGATATAATGTTTATGCTCAACGCTGGCACCAAATAACAATTATTCAGGTCTAAAATTAATACTGAAGGTAGATGTAGAGGTAGCGTGCCGACGGCAATCACATCGACCTTGGAACCATTTCCGACATGCATCGTCACCTTGTCCTTAGCTAATCTTCGTTTAATCTGTAGCCCCTGTTTCGAGTTGCAAATATGAGCAATAGAACTAGTATCAAACACCCAGGCGCTACTATGAGCATTAGTAAGGTACACATCAATAACATGTATATCAAATATACCTTTGACTTTACCATCCTTCTTATTCGCCAAATACTTGCAGCAGTTCCGCTTCTTGTGATCAGTCCCTTTGCAGTAGAAGCACTCAGTTTCAGGCTTAGGTCCAGACTTGGGCTTCTTCCCGGGAGTAGCAACTTGCTTGCTATTCTTCTTGAAGTTCCCCTTCTTCCCTTTGCACTTTTTCTTGAAAGTAGTGGTCTTGTTGACCGTCAACACTTGATGCTCCTTCTTGATTTCTACCTCCGTAGCCTTTAGCATTGCGAAGAGCTCGGGAATCATTTTCGTCATCCCTTGCATATTATAATTCATCACGAAGCCTTTATAGCTTGGTGGCAGTGATTGAAGAACCCTGTCAATGACACTATCATCAGGAAGATTAACTCCCAGCCGAGTCAAGTGGTTATGGTACCCGGACATTCTGAGTATGTGTTCACTGACAAAACTATTCTCCTCCATTTTGCAGCTATAGAACTTGTTGGAGACTTCATATCTCTCAACTCGGGCATTTGCTTGAAATATTAGCTTCAACTCTTGGAACATCTCATTTGCTCCATGACGTTCAAAACGTCTTTGAAGTCCCGATTCTAGGCCGTAAAGCATGGCACACTGAACTATCGAGTAGTCATCAGCTTTGCTCTGCCAAACGTTCATAACGTCCGCGATTGCGTCTGCAGCAGGCCTTGCACCTAGCGGTGCTTCCAGGACGTAATTCTTCTATGCAGCAATGAGGATAATACTCAAGTTAAGGACCCAATCCTTGTAATTTCTACCATCATCTTTCAAATTAGCTTTCTCTAGGAACGCATTAAAATTCAAGGGAATGGTAGCACGGGCCATTGATCTACAACAACATAGACATGCAAAAACTATCAGGACTATGTTCATGATAAATTAAAGTTCAATTAATCATATTACTTAAGAACTCCCACTTAGATAGACATCCCTCTAGTCATCTAAATGATCACGTGATCCAAATCAACTAAACCATGTCCGATCATCACGTGAGATGGAGTAGTTTTCAATGGTGAACATCACTATGTTGATCATATCTACTATATGATTCACGTTCGACCTTTCGGTCTGAGTGTTCCAAGGCCATATCTGCATATGCTAGGCTCGTCAAGTTTAACCCGAGTATTCTACACGTGCAAAACTAGCTTGCACCCATTGTATGTGAATGTAGAGCTTATCACACCCGATCATCACGTGGTGTCTCGGCACGACGAACTGTAGCAATGGTGCATACTTAGGGAGAACACTTATACCTTGAAATTTAGTAAGGGATCATCTTATAATGCTACCGCTGTACTAAGAAAAATAAGATGCATAAAAGATAAACATCACATGCAATCAAAATATGTGACATGATATGGCCATCAGCATCTTGTGCTCATGATCTCCATCATCGGAGCATCGTCATGATCTCGATCGTCACCAGCTTGACACCTTGATCTCCATCGTAGCATCGTTGTCGTCTCGCCAACTATTGCTACTACGACTATCGCTACCGCTTAGTGATAAAGTAAAGCAATTACATGGTGATTGCATTTCATACAATAAAGCGACAACCATATGGCTCTTGCCAGTTGCCGATAACTCTGTTACAAAACATGATAATCTCATACAACAATTTATATCACATCATGTCTTGATCATATCACATCACAACAAGCCTTGCAAAAACAAGTTAGACATCCTCTACTTTCTTGTTGCAAGTTTTACGTGGCTGCTACGGGCTTCTAGCAAGAACTGTTCTTACCTATGCATCAAAACCACAACGATTTTTCATCAAGTGTGTTGTTTTAACCTTCAACAAGGACCGGCCATAGTCAAACTCAATTCAACTAAATTTGGAGAAACAGATACCCGCCAGCCACCTATGTGCAAAGCACGTCGGTAGAACCAGTCTCATGAACACGGTCATGTAATGTCGGTCCGAGCCACTTCATCCAACAATACCGCCGAATCAAAGTAAGACGTCGGTGGTAAGCAGTATGACTATTATTGCCCACAACTCTTTGTGTTACACTCGTGCATAAAACATCTACGCATAGACCTAGCTCGGATGCCACTGTTGGGTAACGTAGTAATTCAAAATTTTCCTACGATCACGCAAGATCTATCTAGGAGATGCATAGCAATGATACGGGAGAGTGTGTCCACGTACCCTCGTACACCGAAAGCGGAAGCGTTTAGTAATGCGGTTGATGTAGTCGAACGTATTCACAATCCAACCGATTGAAGTATCGAACATACAGCACCTCCGTGTTCAGCACACATTCAGCACGATGACGTCCCTCGAGCTCTTGATCCTGTAAAGGGTCGAGGGAGAGTTCAGTTAGCACGACGGCGTGGCAATGTTGTTGATGATGTTGCCGGCGCAGGGCTTCGCCTAAGCACTACGACGATATGACCGAGGTGTTAAACTGTGGAGGGGTGCACCGCACACGGCTAAGAGAATAACTATTGTGCTTTGGGGTGCCCCCTTCCCACGTTTATAAAGGAGGGGGGAGGAGGAGGCTGGCCAAGGAAGGGCGCGCCTATATGGGGAGTCCAACTAGGATTCCCAATCCTAGTTGGAGTCCCATTCCTTTTTCCAAGAGGG